>NW_024753314.1:0-9536 GCF_018991925.1 Homarus americanus
CCAGGCACCCTTTCAGTGCCATGAAACGGGGTGTGAGGGCCGGGCACCCCTACAGTGGCAAACCGGTGTGAGGCCGGCACCCCTTCACATGACTCGGGGGAGGGACAGGCACCCCTTCAGTGAAATGAATCGGTGGAGGGGTGCACCCCTTCAGCACCATGACCCAGAGTGTTAGGGCTGGCCTGATTTCAGTGCCAAGAATCAGGGTGTGAGGGTCGGGCACCCTCCAGTGACATGACCTGATGTGAGGGTCAGGCACCCATTCAGTGAAATGAATCGTGGAGGGCTGGGCACCCCTTCAGCACCATGACCCAGAGTGTTAGGGCAGGGCTGATTTCAGTGCCAAGAATCGGAGTGTGAGGCCGGGCACCCCATGAGCACCATGACCCGGCGTGTGATGGCCGGGAACAGCTAACCCCATGACCGTGAGGGCTGGCACCCTCAGCCACCATGACCTGGGGTGAGTGCTGCACCCTTTCAGTGCCATGAATCGGGGTGTGAAAGCCGCACCCCTTCAGCACCATGACCAGGGGTGGAGGCCAGGCACCCTTCACATGAACCGGGGTGTGAGGGCCGGGCACCCCTTCAGTGCCATGAATAGGGGTGTGAGGGCCGGGCACCCCTTTAGGTGCATGACCCGGGGTGTGAGTGCCATGCACCCCTTTAGGTCCAATACCCGGTGTGTGAGGGCCGTGAACCCCTTCAGTGACATGAAACGGGGTGTGAGGCCCGGGCTTCCCGACAGAGCTATGAACCGGGGTGTGAGGGCCGGGCACCTATTCAGTGCCATGACCCGGGGTGTGAGGGCCGTGAACCCCTTCAGTGACATGACCCGGGGTGTGAGGGCCGGGCACCCCTTAATTGCCGTGAAACGGGGTGTGAGGCCCGGGCACCCCGACAGAGCTATGAACCGGGGTGTGAGGGCCGGGCACCTATTCAGTGCCATGACCCGGGGTGTGAGGGCGGGGCACCCTTTAAGTGCCATGAATCGGGGTGTGATGGCCGGGCACCCCATCAGCTCCATGACCCGTGGTGTGAGGACCGGGAACCGCTTCAACCCCATGACCCAGGGTGTGATGGCCGGGCACCCATTCAGTGACATGACCCGGGGTGTGAAGGCCGGGCACCCCTCCAGCACCATGACCCGGAGTGTGAGGTCCGGGCACCCCTTCATTGTCATGAACCGGGGTGTGACGGCCGGGCACCCCTTCAGTGCCATGAACCGGGGTGTGAGGGCCAAGCACCCCTTCACATGACCCTGGGTGTAAGGGCCGGGCTCCCAATTAGCACTATGACCCGGGGTGTGAGGGCGGGGAACCCCTTCAGTGACATGACCTGGGGTGTGAGGGCCGGGCACCCCTTCAGTGACATGACTCGGGGTGTGAGGGCCGGGCACCCCTCTAGCACCGTGACCCGGGGTGTGAGGGCCGGGAACCGCTTCAACCCCATGACCCGTGGGGTGAGGGCCGGCCAACCCTTTAGGTCCATGACCCCGGGTGTGAGGGCCGTGCACCCCTTCAGTGCCATGACCCGGGTTGTGAGGGCTGGGCACCCCTTCAGTGTCATGAACCGGGGTGTGAGGGCCGGGCACCCCTTCACATGACCCGGGGTGTGGGTGTGAGGGCCGGGCATCCCTTTAGTGACATGACCCGGGGTGTGAGGGCCGGGCACCCCTCCAGCACCATGACCCGGGGTGTGAGGGCTTGTCACTCCTTCAGTGCCATGACCCTCCTTCAGTGCCATGACCCGGGGTGTGAGGGCTAGTCACCCCTTCAGTGCCATGACCCAGGGTGTGAGGGCCGGGCTCCCCTTCAGTGACATGACCCAGGGTGTTAGGGCCGGGCTCGATTTCAGTGCCAAGAATTGGGGTGTGAGGGTCGGGCACCCCATCAGCATCATGACACGGGGTGTGAGGGCCGGGAACCCCTTGAGGTCCATGACCCGGGGTGTGAGGGCCGTGCACCCCTTCAGTGCCATGACCCGGGGTGTGAGGGCCGGGCACCTCTTCAGTGTCATGAACCGGGGTGTGAGGGCCGGGCACCCTTTCAGTGCGATGAAACGGGGTGTGAGGGTCGGGCTCCTCTACAGTGCTGCGAACCGGGGTGTGAGGGCCGGGCACCCCTTCACATGACTCGGGGTGTGAGGGTCTGGCACCTCTTCAGTGCCATGAATCGGGGTGTGAGGGTCGGGCACCCCTTCATATAACATGGGGTGTGAGGGCCGGGCACCTTTTCAGTGCCATGACCCGGGGTATGAGGGCCGGGCTCGATTTCAGTGCCATGAATCGCGGTGTGAGGGCCGGGCACCCATCCAGCACCATGACCCGGGGTATGAGGGCCGGGCACCCCATCAGCACCATGACCCGGGGTGTTAGCGCCGTGCAGCCCTTCACTACCATGACCCGGGGTGTGAGGGCTAGGCACCCCTTCAGTCCCATGATCCGGAGTGTGACAGCTGGGCGCCCCTTCAGTGACATGACCCGGGGTGTGTGAGAGCTGCACCTTTCATTTGAGCATGACCCGGGGTGTGAGGCCGGGCACCCCTTCAGCACCATGACCCGGGAGTGTGAGGCCGGGCACACCTTCAGTGCTATGACCCGGGGTGTGAAGGTTGGCACCCCTTCAGCACCATGACCCAGGTGTGGAGGGGTTGAACCGCTTCAGCCCCATGATCCGGGGTGTGAGGGCCGGGCACCCCTTTAATGACATGACCCGGGGTGTGAGGGCCAGGCACCCCTTCACTGCCATGACCCCGGGTGTGAGGGCCGGGCACCCCTCCAACACCATGACCCGGGGTTTGAGGGCCGGGCACCCTTTCAGTGCCATGAATCGGGGTGTAAAAGCCAGGCACCCCTTCAGCACCATGACCCGGAGTGTGAGGGACAGGCACCCCTTCAGTGCCATGACCCTGGGTGTGACGGCCGGGCACCCCTCCAGCACCATGACCCGGGGTGTGAGGGACAGGCACTCTTTTCAGTGCCAGCGACTCCGGTGACGGCTGGCACCTCCAGCACCATGACCGTGTGTGAGGGCTGGGAACCGCTTCAACTCCCATGACCCATTGTGTGAGGGCTGGCACTCTCAGTGCCATGACTCCGGGTGTGAGGGTCGGGCACCCCTTCAGTGTCATAAACCGGAGTGTGAGGGCCAGGCACCCTTTCAGTGCCATGAAACGGGGTGTGAGGGCCGGGCACCCCTACAGTGCTGCAAACCGGGGTGTGAGGGCCGGGCACCCCTTCACATGACTCGGGGTGTGAGGGACAGGCACCCCTTCAGTGAAATGAATCGGGGTGTGAGGGCCGGGCACCCCTTCAGCACCATGACCCAGAGTGTTAGGGCCGGGCTCGATTTCAGTGCCAAGAATCAGGGTGTGAGGGTCGGGCACCCCTCCAGTGACATGACCTGGGATGTGAGGGTCAGGCACCCATTCAGTGAAATGAATCGGGGTGTGAGGGCCGGGCACCCCTTCAGCACCATGACCCAGAGTGTTAGGGCAGGGCTCGATTTCAGTGCCAAGAATCGGAGTGTGAGGGCCGGGCACCCCATGAGCACCATGACCCGGCGTGTGATGGCCGGGAACAGCTTCAACCCCATGACCCGGGGTGTGAGGGCCGGGCACCCCTCAGCCACCATGACCCGGGGTGTGAGTGCCGGGCACCCTTTCAGTGCCATGAATCGGGGTGTGAAAGCCGGGCACCCCTTCAGCACCATGACCAGGGGTGTGAGGGCCAGGCACCCCTTCACATGACCCGGGGTGTGAGGGTCGGGCACCCCTTCAGAGAAATGAATCGGGGTGTGAGGCCGGGCACCCTTCAGCACCATGACCCGGGGTGTGAGGGCCTGTATCACTCCTTCAGTGCCACGACCCCGGGGTGTGAGAGACCAGAGCACCTTCAGTGACATGACTTGGGGTGTGAGGCCAGGCACCCTTTCAGTGACATGACCCGGGGTGTGAGGTCCGGGCACCCCTCAGCACCATAACCCGGGGTGTGAGGGCCAGGAACCTCTTCAACCCATGACCCGGTGCTTGGTCAGGCACCCGCCAGTGCCATGAATCGCGGTGTGAAGGCCGGGTACCCCTACAGTGCTGTGAACCGGGGTGTGAGGGCCGGGCACCCCATCAGTGCCATGAATAGGGGTGTGAGGGCCGGGCACCCCTTTAGGTGCATGACCCGGGGTGTGAGGGCCTTGCACCCCTTTAGGTCCAATACCCGGTGTGTGAGGGCCGTGAACCCCTTCAGTGACATGACCCGGGGTGTGAGGGCCGGGCACCCCTTAAGTGTCATGAAACGGGGTGTGAGGCCCGGGCATCCCGACAGAGATATGAACCAGGGTGTGAGGGCCTAGCACCTATTCAGTGCCATGACCCGGGGTGTGAGGGCCGTGAACCCCTTCAGTGACATGACCCGGGGTGTGAGGGCCGGGCACCCCTTAATTGCCGTGAAACGGGGTGTGAGGCCCGGGCACCCCGACAGAGCTATGAACCGGGGTGTGAGGGCCGGGCACCTATTCAGTGCCATGACCCGGGGTGTGAGGGCGGGGCACCCTTTAAGTGCCATGAATCGGGGTGTGATGGCCGGGCACCCCATCAGCTCCATGACCCGTGGTGTGAGGACCGGGAACCGCTTCAACCCCATGACCCAGGGTGTGATGGCCGGGCACCCATTCAGTGACATGACCCGGGGTGTGAAAGCCGGGCACCCCTCCAGCACCATGACCCGGAGTGTGAGGGCCGGGCACCCCTTCAGTGTCATGAACCGGGGTGTGACGGCCGGGCACCCCTTCAGTGCCATGAACCGGGGTGTGAGGGCCAAGCACCCCTTCACATGACCCGGGGTGTAAGGGCCGGGCACCCAATTAGCACCATGACCCGGGGTGTGAGGTCGGGGAACCCCTTCAGTGACATGACCTGGGGTGTGAGGGCCGGGCACCCCTTCAGTGACATGGCTCGGGGTGTGAGGGCCGGGCACCCCTCCAGCACCGTGACCCGGGGTGTGAGGGCGGGGAACCGCTTCAACCCCATGACCCGTGGGGTGAGGGCCGGCCAACCCTTTAGGTCCATGACCCAGGGTGTGAGGGCCGTGCACCCCTTCAGTGCCATGACCCGGGTTGTGAGGGCCAGGCACCCCTTCAGTGTCATGAACCGGGGTGTGAGAGCCGGAGGCACCCTTTCAGTGCGATGAGGAAGCGGGGTGTGAGGCCAGGCACCCCTATATTTCTGCGAACCAGGTGTGAGGGCCAGGCACCCCGCTACATGACACACGGGGTGTGAGGTCAGGCACCCCTTCAAATGAATCGGGGTGTGAGGGCCGGGCATCCCTTTAGTGACATGACCCGGGGTGTGAGGGCCTGTCACTCCTTCAGTGCCATGACCCGGGGTGTGAGGGCCAGGCACCCCTTCAGTGCCATGGCCCGGGGTGTGAGGGCCGGGCTCCCCTTCAGTGACATGACTTGGGGTGTGAGGGCCGGGCACCCTTTCAGTGACATGATCCGGGGTGTGAGGGCCGGGCACCCCTCCAGCACCATGACCCGGGGTGTGAGGGCCGGGAACCTCTTCAACCCCATGACCCGTGGTGTGAGGGCCGGGCACCCCTTGAGGTCCATGACCCGGGGTGTGAGGGCCGTGCACCCCTTCAGTGCCATGACCCGGGGTGTGAGGGCCGGGCACCTCTTCAGTGTCATGAACCGGGGTGTGAGGGCCGGGCACCCTTTCAGTGCGATGAAACGGGGTGTGAGGGTCTGGCCCCTCTTCAGTGCCATGAATCGGGGTGTGAGGGTCGGGCACCCCTTCACATAACATGGGGTGTGAGGGCCGGGCACCTTTTCAGTGCCATGACCCGGGGTATGAGGGCCGGGCTCGATTTCATTGCCATGAATCGGGGTGTGAGGGCCGGGCACCCCTCCAGCACCATGACCCGGGGTATGAGGGCCGGGCACCCCATCAGCACCATGACCCGGGGTGTGAGGGCACCGTGCACCTTCAGTACCATGACCCCGGGGTGTGAGGGCAGGCACCCCTTCAGTGCCATGACCAGAAGAGGTGACGGCTGGGCACCCCTTCGGTGACATGACACGAAAAGGGTGTGAGGCCGGGCACCCTTTTAATTACATGACCCGGGGTGTGAGGGCCGGGCACCTTCAACACCATGACCCAGGGTGTTAGGGCCGGGCTCGATTTCAGTGCCAAGAATCAGGGTGTGAGGGTCGGGCACCCCATCAGCATCATGACCCGGGGTGTGAGGGCAGGGAACCGCTTCAGCCCCATGGTCCGGGGTGTGAGGGCCGGGCACCCCTTTAATGACATGAACCGGGGTGTGAGGCCCAGGCACCCCTTCACTGCCATGACCCTGGGTGTGAGGGCCGTTCACCCTTCCGACACCATGACCCTGGGTTTGAGGGCCGGGCACCCTTTCAGTGCCATGAATCGGGGTGTAAAAGCCAGGCACCCCTTCAGCACCATGACCCGGAGTGTGAGGGACAGGCACCCCTTCAGTGCCATGACCCGGGGTGTGACGGCCGGGCACCCCTCCAGCACCATGACCCGGGGTGTGAGGGCCGGGAACCGCTTCAACCCCATGACCCATTGTGTGAGGGCCGGGCACCTCTTCAGTGCCATGACCCGGGGTGTGAGGGTCGGGCACCCCTTCAGTGTCATAAACCGGAGTGTGAGGGCCAGGCACCCTTTCAGTGCCATGAAACGGGGTGTGAGGGCCGGGCACCCCTACAGTGCTGCAAACCGGGGTGTGAGGGCCGGGCACCCCTTCACATGACCCGGGGTGTGAGGGACAGGCACCCCTTCAGTGAAATGAATCGGGGTGTGAGGGCCGGGCACCCCTTCAGCGCACCATGCCCCAGAGTGTTAGGGGCGGGCTCGATTTCAGTGCCAGAATCAGGGTGTGAGGTCAGGCACCCCTCAGAGCATGACCTGGGATGTGTGAGGGTCAGGCACCCATTCAGTGAAATAGATCGGGTGTGAGGCCGGGCACCCCTTCAGCACCATGACCCAGAGTGTTAGGGCGGGGCTCATTCAGTGCCAGAATCCCGGAGTGTGAGGGCCGGGCACCCCGCGAGCACCATGACCCGGCGTGTGATGGCCAGGGGCAGCTTCAACCCATGACCCGGGGTGGGGCCGGAGGCACCCCTCAGCCACCATGACCCGGGGTGTGAGTGCCGGGCACCCTTTCAGTGCCATGAATCGGGGTGTGAAAGCCGGGCACCCCTTCAGCACCATGACCAGGGGTGTGAGGGCCAGGCACCCCTTCAGTGCCATGACCCGGGATGTGAGGGCCGGGCACCCCTTCAGTGACATGACCTGGGGTGTGAGGGCCGGGCACCCCTTCAGTGACATGACCCCGGGTGTGAGGGCCGGGCACCTTTCCAGTACCATGACCCGGGGTGTGAGGGCCGGGCACCTCTTCAGTGCCATGACCCTGGGTGTGAGTGCCGGGCACCCCTTCAGTGTCATGAACCGGAGTGTGAGGGCCGGGCACCCTTTCAGTGCCATGAAACGGGGTGTGAGGGCCGGGCACCCCTACAGTGCTGCAAACCCGGGTGTGAGGGCCGGGCACCCCTTCACATGACCCGGGGTGTGAGGTCGGGCACCCTTCAGAGAAATGAATCGGGGTGTGAGGGCTGGCACCCTTCAGTGTATGACCGGTTGGAGGCCGGGCACCCTTCAGTGTCATGAACCGGGGTGTGAGGGCTGGCACCCTTTCAGTGCGATGAAACGGGGTGGAGGCCGGGCACTTATAGTGCTACGAACCGGGGTGTGAGGGCCGGGCACCCTTCACATGACCTGGGTGTGAGGTCGGGCACCTTCAGAGAAATGAACGGGGTGTGAGGGCCGGGCACCCTTCAGCACCATGACCCGGGGTGAGGGCCTGTCACTCTTCAGCGCCATGACCCGGGGTGTGAGGCCAGGCACCCCTTCAGTGACATGACTTGGCGTGTGAGGGCTGGGCACCTTTCAGTGATATGACCCGTGTGAGGGCTGGGCACCCTCCAGCACCATAACCCGGGGTGTGAGGGCCGAACCTCTTCAACCCCATGACCCGGTGTGAGGGTCAGGCACCCTTCAGTGCTATGAATCGGGTAGGGATCAGGCACTTCTTCAGCACCATGACCCGGGTGTCAAGGCCGGGCCTGATTTCAGTGCCATGAATCGCGGGTGTGAGGCCGGTACCTCTACAGTGCTGTGAACTGTGTGAGGGCCGGGCACCCCATCAGCTATGAATAGTGTTTGGGCTGGCACTTTTAGGTGCGACCGGGTGTGAGGGCCATGCACCCCTTTAGGTCAATACCGTGTGTGAGGGCCGTGAACTCTTCAGTGACATTTTCGGGGTGGAGGGCTGGCACCCCTTAAGTGCTGTGAAACGGGGTGTGAGGCCCGGCATCCCGACAGAGATATGAACCAGGGTGTGGGAGGGCTCAGCACCTATTCAGTGCCGGGACCCGGGGTGTGAGGGCCGCGGAACCCCTTCAGGACATGACCTGGGGTGTGTGAGGGCTGGGCACCTTAATTGCCGTGAACGGGTGTGAGGCCAGGCACCCCTGACAGAGCTATGAACTGGAGGGCTGGGCACCCTTTCAGTGCCATGAATCGGGGTGTGATGGCCGGGCACCCATCAGCTCCATGACCCTGGTGTGAGGACCGAACCGCTTCAACCCCATGACCCAGGGTGTGATGGCTGGGCACCCATTCAGTGACATGACCCGTGTGAGGCCGGGCACCCTCCAGCACCATGACCCGGAGTGAGGGCCGGGCACCCTTCAGTGTCATGAACCGGGGTGTGACGGCCGGGACCTTCAGTGCCATGAACTGGGTGTGAGGGGCCAAGCACCCTCACATGACCCGGGGTATAAGGGCCGGGCACCCACTAGCTCTTGACCCGGGTGTGAGGGCGGGAACCCTTCAGTGACATGACCTGGGGTGGAGGGCCGGGCACCCTTCAGTGACATGACTCGGGGTGTAAGGCCGGGCACCACTCCAGCATCGTGACCCGGGGTGTGAGGGCTGGAACTGCTTCAACCCCATGACCAGTGGGGTGAGGGCCTGCCAACCCTTAGGTCCATGACCTGGGGTGTGAGGGCGTGCACCCCTTCAGTGCCATGACCCGGGTTGTGGAGGCCGGGCACCCTTCAGTGTCATGAGCTGGGGTGTGAGGGCCGGGCACCCTTTCAGTGCGATGAAACGGGGTGTGAGGGCTGGGCACCCTATAGTGCTGCAACCAGGGTGTGAGGGCGGGCACCCTTCACATGACCCGGGTGTGAGGGTCGGCACCCCTTCAGAGAAATGAATCGGGGTGTGAGGGCGGGCACCCCTTCAGCCCTTGACCCGGGGTGTGAGGGCCTGTCACCAGCGCCACGACCTGTGTGGGGCCAGGGGCACCCTTCAGTGACATGACTTGGGGTGTGAGGGCCGGGCACCCTTTCAGTGATATGACCAGGGTGTGTGAGGGCCGGGCACCCTTCCAGCACCATGACCGGGTGTGGAGGGCGGGCACCCTTCAGTGTCATGAACCGTGTGACGGCCGGGCA
>NW_024753315.1:0-11595 GCF_018991925.1 Homarus americanus
GGGCTGGGCACACCTTCAGAGACATGACCAAGGGTGTGAGGACCGGGCACCCTTTCAGTGCCATGAATTGGGGTGTGATGTCTGGGCACCCCTTCAGCTCCATGACCCAGTATGTGAGGGCCGGGCACCCCTCCAGCGCCATGGCCCGGGGTGTGAGGGCCGGGCACCCTTTCAGTGACATTACCCGGGTTGTGAAGGCCGGGCACCCCTCCAGCACAATGGCCTGGGGTGTGAGGGCCGTGCACCCCTTCAATTTCATGACCCGGGGGTGTCAGGGCCTGACACCCCTCCAGCACCATGGCCCGGGGTGTGAGGGCCGGGCTCCCTTGCAGTGCCATGAATCGGGGTGTGAGGGCCGGGCACCACTTTAGGTACATGACCAGGGGTGTGAGGGCCGGGCAAACCTTCACTGACATGGCCAGGGGTGTGAGGGCCAGGCACCTCATCAGTGCCATAACCCGGGGTGTGAGGCAGGCACCCTTAAGTGCTGTAAGCAGGTGTGAGTGCGGGCACGCAGTGCTTTGAACCAGGGTGTGAGGGTCGGGCACCCCTTCACATGACCCGGGGTGTGAGGGCCGGGCACCCCTTCAGCACCATGACCTGGGGTGTGAGGGCCGGGCACCCCTTCAGTGCCATGACCCGGGGTGTGAGGGCCGGGCACCCCTTCAGTGTCAGGAATCGGGGTGTGTGGGCCGGGCACGCTTTCAGCGTCATGAAACGGGGTGTGAGGGCCGGGCACCCCTACAGTGCCATGACCCGGGGTGTGTGGGCCGGGCACCGTTTCAGTGACATGACCCGGGGTGTGAGGGCTGGGCACACCTTCAGAGACATGACCAAGGGTATGAGGACCGGGCACCCTTTCAGTGACATGAACCGGGGTGTGAGGGCCGGGCACCCCTCCGCGCACCATGGCCAGGGTGTGAGGGCCAGGCACCCTTTCAGTGACATGACGGGGGGTATGGGGCCAGGCACCCATTTAGTGCTATGACCCGGGGGTGTGAGGGCCAGAGCACCACTTTAGGAACATGACCAGGGGTTTGAGGCAGACAAGCTTCACTGCCATGGCCAGGGGTGTGAGGCAGACACCTCATCCAGTGCCATGATCCGGCGTGTGAGGCCTGGGCACGCTGAGTGACATGACCCGGGGTGTGAGGCAGGCACCACTTCAGTGACATGACCCGGGGTGTAGAGCCGGGCACCCATTCAGTGACATGACCCGGGGTGTGAGGCCGGGCACCCCTTCAGCACCATGACCCAGGGGTGTGAATGCCAGATCACCTTCAGTGCCACTTGTTGAGGGGTGTGAGGGCCAAGCACCCCTTCAGTGTCCCGAATCGTGTGAGGCGGAGCTGCTCCTGTGACATGACCCGGGGTGTGAGGGCCGGGCACCCTTTCAGTGATATAACCCAGGGTGTGAAGGCCGGGCACCCCTCCAGCACCATGACCCGGGGTATGAGGGCCGGGCACCCCTTTAGTGCTATGACCCGGGGTGTGAGGGCCGGGCACCACTATAGGTACTTGACCAGGGGTTTGAGGGCCGGGCAAACCTTCAGTGCCATGGCCAGGGGTGTGAGGGCCGGGCACCTCATTAGTGCCATGACCCGGGGTGTGAGGGCTGGTCACCACTTCACTGACATAACCCGGGGTGTGAGGGCCGGGCACCGCTTTAGTGACATGACCCGGGGTGTGTGGGCCGGGCACCCTTTCAGTGACATGACCAGGGGTGTGAGGGCCGGGCACCGCTCCAGCACCATGGCCTGGGGTGTGAGTGCCGGGCACCCCTTCAGTGTCATGACCAGGATGTGTCAGGGCCTGACACCCCTCCAGCACCATGGCCCGTGGTGTGAGGGCGGGGCACCCCTGCAGCACCATGAACCGGGGTGTGAGGGCCAGGCACCCCTTCAGTGCCATGACCAGGGGTGTGAGGGCCGGGCAAAGCTTCAGTGCCATGGCCAGGGGTGTGACGGCCGGGCACCTCATCAATGCCATGACCCGGGGTGTGAGGGCCGGGCACCCTTAAGTGCCATGAAACGGCGTGTGAGTGCCGGGCACCCAAACATTGCTTTGAACAAGGGTGTGAGGGTGGGGCACCCTTTCACAAGACCTGGGGTGTCAGGGCTGGGCACCCCTCCAGCACCATGACCCGGAGTGTGAGGCCGCGCACCCCATAAGTGACATGAACCGGGGTTTTAGGGCCGGGCACCCCTTCAGTGACATGAAACGGGGTGTGGGGGCAGGGCACCCCTACAGTGTTATGAACCGGGGTGTGAGGGCCGGGCACCCTTTCACATGACCCGGGGTGTAAGGGCCGGGCACCCCTTCAGCACCATGACCCGGGGTGTGAGGGCCAGGCACCCCTTCAGTGCCATGACCAGGAGTGTGAGAGCTGGGCACCCCTTCAGCACCATGACCCGAGGTAGTGAGGGCCGGGCACCCCTTCAGTGCCATGACCCGGGGTGTGAGGGCCATGCACCCCTTCAGTGTCAGGAATCGGGGTGTGAGGGCCGGGCACGCTTTCAGTGTCATGAAACGGGGTGTGAGGGCCGGGCACCCCTACAGTGCTGCGAACCGGGGTGTGAGGGCCGGGCACCGCTTCAGCACCATGACTCGGGGTGTGAGGGCCAGGCACCCCTTCAGTGCCATGACCCGGGGTGTGTGGGCCGGGCACCGTTTCAGTGACATGACCCAGGGGTGTGAAGGTTGGGCACACCTTCAGAGGCATGACCAAGGGTGTGAGGACCGGGCACCCTTTCAGTGCCATGAATTGGGGTGTGATGTCCGGGCACCCCTTCAGCTCCATGACCCGGTATGTGAGGGCCGGGCACCCCTCCAGCACCATGGCCCGGGGTGTGAGGGCCGGGCACCCTTTTAGTGACATTACCCGGGGTGTGAGGGCCAGGCACCCCTCCAGCACAATGGCCTGGGGTGTGAGGGCCGGGCACCCCTTCATTGCCATGACCCGGGGGTGTCATGGCTTGACACCCCTCCAGCACCATGGCCCGGGGTGTGAGGGCCGGGCACCCTTGCACTGCCATGAATCGGGGTGTGAGGGCGGGGCACCACTTTAGGTACATGACCAGGGGTGTGAGGGCCGGGCAAAGCTTCAGTGCCATGGCCAGGGGTGTGAGGGCCGGGCACCTCATCAGTGCCATGACCAGGGGTGTGAGGGCCAGGCACCCCTTAAGTGCCATGAAATGGGGTGTGAGTGTCGGGCACCCATACAGTGCTTTCAACCATTGTGTGAGGGCCGGGCACCCCTTCACATGACCCGGAGTGTGAGAGCTGGGCACCCCGCCAGAACCATGACCCGGGGTGTGAGGGCCGGGCACCCCTTCAGTGCCATGACCCCGGGTGTGAGGGCCGGGCACCCCTTCAGTGTTACGAATCGGGGTGTGAGGGCCGGGCACCCTTTCAGTGCCATGGAACGGGGTGTGAGGGCCGGGCACCCCTACAGTGCTGCAAACCAGGTGTAAAGAGAGCGGGCACATCTTTTGAGCACCATGACCCCTGAGGTATCCGGGGCCAGGCACCTTCCAGTGCCATGACCCGGGGTGTGTGGGCCAGGCACCGTTTCAGTGACATGACCCCGGGGTGTGAGGGGCTGCACACACCTTCAGGAACACTTGACCAAAAGTGTGAGGACAGGCACCCCTTTCAGTGCCATGAATTGGGGTGTGATGTCGGGCACCCCTTCCAGCTCCATGGCCCAGGGTGTGGGCCGGGCACCACGTTCAGTGTTTGCAATACCCAGGGTGTGAGGGCCGGGCACACCCCTCAAGCACAATGGCCAGGGTGAGGGGCGGGCACCCCTTCAGTGTCATGACCCGGATGTGTCAGGGCCTGACACCCCTCCAGCACCATGGCCCGGGGTGTGAGGGCCGGGCACCCCTCCAGAACCATGACCTGGTGTGTGAGGGCCAGGCACCTCTTCAGTGCCATGACCAGGGGTGTGAGGGCCGGGCAAAGCTTCAGTGCCATGGCCAGGGGTGTGACGGCCGGGCACCTCATCAGTGCCATGACCCAGGGTGTGAGGGCCGGGCACCCCTTAAGTGCCATGAAACGGGGTGTGAGTGACGGGCACCAATACATTGCTTTGAACCAGGGTGTGAGGGTGGGGCACCCCTTCACAAGACCCGGGGTGTCAGGGCTGGGCACCCCTCCAGCACCATGACCCGGAGTGTGAGGGCCGGGCAGTCCATAAGTGACATGAACCGGGGTTTTAGGGCCGGGCACCCATTCAGTGACATGAAACGGGGTGTGGGGGCAGGGCTCCCCTACAGTGTTATGAACCGGGGTGTGAGGGCCGGGCACCCTTTCACATGACCCGGGGTGTAAGGGCCGGGCACCCCTTCAGCACCATGACCCGGAGTGTGAGGGCCAGGCACCCCTTCAGTGCCATGACCCGGAGTGTGAGAGGTGGGCACCCCTTCAGTGACATGACCCGGGGTGTGAGAGCCGGGCACCCTTTCAGTGACATGACCCGGGGTGTGAGGGCCGGGCACCCCTTCAGCACCATGACCAGGGATGTCATGGCCGTGCACCCCTTCAGTGACATGACCCGGGGTGTGAGGGTCGTGCACCCCTTTAGTGACATAACCCGGGGTGTGAAGGCCGGACACCCCTCCAGCACCATGACCCGGGGTGAGGGCCGGGCACCCCTTCAAGCCAAGACCCGGGGTGTGAAGGCCGGGCACCCCTACAGTGCTGCGAACCTGGGTGTGAGGGCCGGGTACCCCTTCACATGACCTGGGGTGTGAGGTCGGGCTTCAGTTAAATGAATCGGGGTGTTAGGGCTGGGCATCCCTTCAGCACCATGACCCAGGGTGTTAGGGCCGGGCTCGATTTCAGTGCCAAGAATCAGGGTGTGAGGGCCGGGCACCCCATCAGCACCATGACCCGGGGTGTGAGGGCCGGGAACCGCTTCAACCCCATGACCCGGGGTGTGATGGCCGGGCACCCCTTTAGGTCCATGACCCGGGGTGTCATGGCCGTGCACCCCTTCAGTGACATGACCCGGGGTGTGAGGGCCGGGCACCCCTTTAGTGACATGACCTGGGGTGTGAAGGCCATGCACCCCTCCAGCACCATGACCTGGGGTGTGAGGGCCAGGCACCTCTTCAGTGCGATGACCCGGGGTGAGGGCCGGGCATCCCTTCAGTGACATGACCCGGGGTGTGAGGGCCGGGCACCCTTTCAGTGACATGAACCTGGGTGTGAGGGCCGGGCACCCCTCCAGCACCATGACCCGGGGTGTGAGGGCCGGGCACCCCTTTCAGTGACATGACCCGGGGTGTGGAGGCCGGGCACCCCTCAGCACCATGACCCGGGGTATGAGGGGGGCACCCATTTAGTGCTATGACCGGGGTGTGAGGGCCGAGGCACCACTTTAGGAACATGACCAGGGGTTTGAGGCCGGGCAAGAAGCTTCACTGCACCATGGCCAGGGAGTGTGAGGGCCGGGCACCTCCTTCAGTGCCATGATCCGGGGTGTGAGGGCTGGGCTCCGCTTTAGTGACATGACCCGGGGTGCGAGGGCTGGGCACCACTTCAGTGACATGACCCGGGGTGTAAGAGCCGGGCACCCATTCAGTGACATGACACGGGGTGTGAAGGCCGGGCACCCCTTCAGCACCATGACCCAGGGTGTGAGTGCCGGTCACCCCTTCAGTGCCATGACCCGGGGTGTGAGGGCCGGGCACCCCTTCAGTGTCACGAATCGGGGTGTGAGGGCCGGGCACCCCTTCTGTGACATGACCCGAGGTGTGAGGGCCTGGCACCCCTTTAGTGACATGACCTGGGGTGTGAAGGCCCGGCACCCCTCTAGCACCATGACCCGGGGTGTGATGGCTAGGCAACTCTTCAGTGCCATGACCCGGGGTGTGAGGGCCGGGCACCCCTTCAGTGACATGACCAGGAGTGTGTGAGGGCCGGGCACCCCTTTCCAGTAACATGACCCGGGGTGTGAGGCCGGGCACCCGTCCAGCACCATGACCCGGGGTGTGATGGCCAGGCAAACCCTTCAGTGCCATGACCTGGGTGTGAGGGCCGGGCGCCTTCGGTGACATGACCCGGTGTGAGGGCCGGGGCACGCTCGATGACATGACCCGGGGTGTGAGGGCCGGGCACCCCTCCAGCACCATGACCCGGGGTGTGAGGGCCGGGCACCCTTTCAGTGACATGACCCGGGGTGTGAAGGCCGGGCACCCCTCCAGCACCATGACCCGGGGTATGAGGGCCGGGCACCTCATTAGTGCCATGACCCGGGGTGTGAGGGCTGGTCACCATTCAGTGACATGACCCGGGGTGTGAGGGCCGGGCACCGCTTTAGTGATATGACCCGGGGTGTATGGGCCGGGCACCCCTTCAGCACCATGACCCGGGATGAGAGGGCCGGGCTCCCCTTCAGTGCCATGACCCGGGTTGTGAGGGCTAGGCACCCCTTCAGTGACATGACCAAGGGTGTGAGGACCGGGCACCCGTTCAGTGACATGACCCGGGGTGTGATGGCCGAGCACCCCTCCAGCACCATGCCCCTGGGTGTGAGGGCCGGGCACCCTTTCAGTGACATGACCAGGGGTGTGAGGGCCGGGCACCGCTCCAGCACCATGGCCTGCGGTGTGAGGGCCGGGCACCCCTTCAGTGTCATGACCCGGATGTGTCAGGGCCTGACACCCCTCCAGCACCATGGCCCGGGGTGTGAGGGCCGGGCACCCCTGCAGCACCATGAACCGGGGTGTGAGGGCCAGGCAACCCTTCAGTGCCATGACCAGGGGTGTGAGGGCCGGGCAAAGCTTCAGTGCCATGGCCAGGGGTGTGACGGCCGGGCACCTCATCAATGCCATGACCCGGGGTGTGAGGGCCGGGCACCCTTAAGTGCCATGAAACGGGGTGTAAGTGCCGGGCACCCAAACATTGCTTTGAACAAGGGTGTGAGGGTGGGGCACCCTTTCACAAGACCTGGGGTGTCAAGGCTGGGCACCCCTCCAGCACCATGACCCGGAGTGTGAGGGCCGCGCACCCCATAAGTGACATGAACCGGGGTTTTAGGGCCGGGCACCCCTTCAGTGACATGAAACGGGGTGTGGGGGCAAGGCACCCCTACAGTGTTATGAACCGTGGTGTGAGGGCCGGGCACCCTTTCACATGACCCAGAGTGTAAGGGCCGGGCACCCCTTCAGCACCATGACCCGGGGTGTGAGGGCCAGGCACACCTTCAGTGCCATGACCTGGAGTGTGAGAGCTGGGCACCCCTTCAGTGACATGACCCGGGGTGTGAGAGACGGGCACCGTTTCAGTGACATGACCCGGGGTGTGAGGGCCGCGCACCCCTTCAGCACCATGACATTTGCTGGATATTTCATATAATTAATTAATATTACTCTTGAGTTGACTTAACAGAGTAAGACAATGATGCATATTAATAACATACATAAATATACAATTAACCTAAGTAACTAAGAACAAAAATAATATAATAAGTACAATCAACAATTTATTAATAGCTTGTATGAAATGCAGGCGTGAACATATGCCTCACGCTATGCGAGTTCCCGAGCGCTCAGGCACGTGACACTGACCCTCACACCCGGGGTCATGTGAAGGGGTGCCCGGCCCTCACACCCGGATTTGCAGCACTGTAGGGGTGCCCGGCCCTCACACCCCGTTTCATGGCACTGAAAGGGTGCCCGGCCCTCACACTCCGGTTCATGACACTGAAGGGGTGCCCGGCCCTCACACCACAGGACATGGGGTTGAAGCGGTTCCCGGCCCTCACACCCCGGGTCATGGTGCTGGAAAGGTGCCCGGCCCTCACACCCCGGGTCATGTCACTGAAGGGGTGCCCGGCCCTCACACCCCAGGTCATGTTACTGAAGGGGTGCCCGGCCCTCACATCCCGGGTCATGGCACTGAAGGGGTGCCTGGCCCTCACACCCCGGGTCATGGTGCTGAAGGGGTGCACGGCTTTCACACCCCGATTCATGGCACTGAAAGGGTGCCCGGCACTCACACCCCGGGTCATGGTGGCTAAGGGGTGCCCGGCACTCACACCCCGGGTCATGGGGTTGAAGCTGTTCCCGGCCATCACACCCCGGGTCATGGTGCTCATGGGGTGCCCGGCCCTCACACTCCGATTCTTGGCACTGAAATCGAGCCCGGCCCTAACACTCTGGGTCATGGTGCTGAAGGAGTGCCCGGCCCTCACACCCCGATTCATTTCACTGAATGGTTGCCTGACCCTCACACCCCAGGTCATGTCACTGGAGGGGTGCCCGACCCTCACACCCTGATTCTTGGCACTGAAATCGAGCCCGGCCCTAACACTCTGGGTCATGGTGCTGAAGGGGTGCCCAGCCCTCACACCCCGATTCATTTCACTGAAGGGGTGCCTGACCTTCACACCCCGTGTCATGTGAAGGGGTGCCCGGCCCTCACACCCCGGTTTGCACCACTGTAGGGGTGCCCGGCCCTCACACCCCGTTTCATGGCACTGAAAGGGTGCCCGGCCCTCACGCTCCGGTTTATGACACTGAAGGGGTGCCCGACCCTCACACCCCGGGTCATGGCACTGAAGGGGTGCCTGTCCCTCACACTCCGGGTCATGGTGCTGAAGGGGTGCCTGGCTTTTACACCCCGATTCATGGCACTGAAAGGGTGCCCGGCCCTCAAACCCCGGTTCATGGTGTCGGAGGGGTGCCCGGCCCTCACACCCCGGGTCATGGCAGTGAAGGGGTGCCTGGCCCTCACACTCCGGGTCATGTCATTAAAGGGGTGCCCAGCCCTCACACCCCGGATCATGGGGCTGAAGCGGTTCCCGGCCCTCACACCCCGGGTCATGATGCTGATGGGGTGCCCGACCCTCACACCCCGATTCTTGGCACTGAAATCGAGCCCGGCCCTAACACCCTGGGTCATGGTGCTGAAGGGGTGCCCGGCCCTCACACCCGGGTCATAGCACTGAAGGTGTGCCTGGCCCTCACTTCGGGTCATGGTGCTGAAGGGGTGCCAGCCCTCACACCCCGGGTCATGTAAATGAAAGGGTGCCCGGCCCTCACACCCTGTGTCATGTCACTGAAGGGGTGCCCAGCTGTCACACTCCTGGTCATGGCACTGAAGGGGTGCCTGGCCCTCACACCCCGGGTCATGGTACTGAAGGGGTGCACGGCCCTCACACCCCGGGTCATGGTGCTGATGGGGTGCCCGGCCCTCATACCCCGGGTCATGGTGCTGGAGGGGTGCCCGGCCCTCACACCCCGATTCATGGCAATGAAATCGAGCCCGGCCCTCATACCCCGGGTCATGGCACTGAAAAGGTGCCCGGCCCTCACACCCCATGTTATGTGAAGGGGTGCCCGACCCTCACACCCCGATTCATGGCACTGAAGAGGGGCCAGACCCTCACACCCCGTTTCATCGCACTGAAAGGGTGCCCGGCCCTCACACCCCGGTTCATGACACTGAAGAGGTGCCCGGCCCTCACACCCCGGGTCATGGCACTGAAGGGGTGCACGGCCCTCACACCCCGGGTCATGGACCTCAAGGGGTGCCCGGCCCTCACACCACGGGTCATGGGGTTGAAGAGGTTCCGGCCCTCACACCCGGGTCATGGTGCTGGAGGGGTGCCGGCCTTCACACCCTGGGTCATGTCACTGAAAGGTGCCCGTCCCTCACACCCCAAGTCTTGTCACTGAAGGGGGCCCCTCACACCCCTGGTCATGGCACTGAAGGGGTGACAGCCCTCATACCCCGGGTCATGGCACTGAAAAGGTGCCCGGCCCTCACACCCCATGTTATATGAAGGGGTGCCCGACCCTCACACCCCGATTCATGGCACTGAAGAGGTGCCAGACCCTCACACCCCGAGTCATGTGAAGGGGTGCCCGGCCCTCACACCCCGGTTCGCAGCACTGTAGAGGAGCCCGACCCTCACACCCCGTTTCATCGCACTGAAAGGGTGCCCGGCCCTCACACCCCGGTTCATGACACTGAAGAGGTGCCCGGCCCTCACACCCCGGGTCATGGCACTGAAGGGGTGCACGGCCCTCACACCCCGGGTCATGGACCTCAAGGGGTGCCCGGCCCTCACACCACGGGTCATGGGGTTGAAGAGGTTCCCGGCCCTCACACCCCGGGTCATGGTGCTGGAGGGGTGCCCGGCCCTCACACCCCGGATCATGTCACTGAAAGGGTGCCCGGCCCTCACACCCCAAGTCATGTCACTGAAGGGGAGCCCGGCCCTCACACCCCGGGCCATGGCACTGAAGGGGTGCCTGGCCCTCACACCCCGGGTCATGGCACTGAAGGAGTGACAGGCCCTCACACCCCGGGTCATGTCACTAAAGGGATGCCCGGCCCTCACACCCCGATTCTTGGCACTGAATTCGAGCCCTGCCCTAACGCTCCGGGTCATGGTGCTGATGGGGTGCCCGGCCCTCACACCCCGATTCATTTCTCTGAAGGGGTTCCCGACCCTCACACCCCGGGTCATGTGAAGGGGTGCCCGGCCCTCACACCCTGGTTCGCAGCACTATAGGGGTCCCCGGCCCTCACACCCCATTTCATCGCACTGAAAGGGTGCCCGGCCCTCACACCCCGGTTCATGACACTGAAGGGGTGCCCGGCCCTCACAACCCGGGTCATGGCACTGAAGGGGTGCACGGCCCTCACAACCCGGGTCATGGCACTGAAAGGGTGCCCGGCCCTCACACTCCGGTTTATGACACTGAAGGGGTGCCCGACCCTCACACCCCGGGTCATGGCACTGAAGAGGTGCCCGGCCCTCACCCCACGGGTCATGGGGTTGAAGCGGTTCCCGGCCTTCACACCCCGGGTCACGGTGCTGGAGGGTTTCCCGGCCCTCACACCTGGAGTCATGTCACTGAAGGGGTGCCCGGCCCTCACACCCCAGGTCATGTCACTGAAGGGGTTCCCCGCCCTCACACCCCGGGTCAAGGTGCTAATTGGGTGCCCGGCCCTTACACCCCGGGTCATGTGAAGGGGTGCTTGGCCCTCACACCCCGGATCATGGCACTGAAGGGGTGCCCGGCCGTCACACCCCGGTTCATGACACTGAAGGGGTGCCCGGCCCTCACACTCCGGGTCATGGTGCTGGAGGGGTGCCCGGCCTTCACACCCCGGGTCATGTCACTGAATGGTTGCCCGGCCATCACTCCCTGGGTCATGGGGTTGAAGCGGTTCCCGGTCCTCACACCACGGGTCATGGAGCTGATGGGGTGCCCGGCCATCACACCCCGATTCATGGCACTGAAAGGGTGCCCGGCCCTCACAACCCCGGGTCATGGCACTGAATAGGTGCCCGGCCCTCACACCCCGGTTCATAGCTCTGTCGGGGTGTCCGGGCCTCACACCCCGTTTCACGGCAATTAAGGGGTGCCTGGCCCTCACACCCCGGATCATGTCACTGAAGGGGTTCACGGCCCTCACACCCCGGGTCATGGCACTGAATAGGTGCCCGGCCCTCACACCCAGGTTCATAGCTCTGTCGGGATGCCCGGCCCTCACACCCCGGTTTATGTCACTGAAGGGGTTCACGGCCCTCACACACCGGGTATTGGACCTAAAGGGGTGCATGGCCCT
>NW_024753316.1:0-3143 GCF_018991925.1 Homarus americanus
ACACTCCCAGGTACATCTCTGACACTCCCAAGTACTCCACTGACATTCGCTGGTACACCTCTGACACTCCCAGGTACACGTCCGACACTCCCAGATACACCTCTGACACTCCAAGGTACATCTCTGAAAGTCCCAGGTACACCTCTGACACTACCAGGTACACCTCTGACATTCCCAGGTACTCCTGTGACACTCCCAGGTACACCTCCGACACTCCCAGGTACACCTCTGACACTCCCAGGTACACCTCCGATATTCCCAGGTACAGCCTCCGATACTCACAGGTACACCTTTGAGACTCCCAGGTACTCCACTGAAACTCGTGGTACACCTCTGACATTCCCAGTTACACCTCTGATACTCCCAGTTACACCCCTGACACTCCCTGGTACACCTCTGACACTCCCAGGTACACTTCTGACACTCCCAGGTACACCTCCGATACTCCCAAGTACACCTCTGATACACCCAGGTACACCTCCGATACTCCCAGGTACACCTCTGACAATCCCAGATACACCTCCGATACTTCCAGGTACACCTCCGATACTCCCAGGTTCACGTCTGAGACTCCCAGTTACACCTCTGGCCTCCTGTTTTGTCCAAATGTTCTCAGTACACCTCAAATATTCCCAGGTACACCTCCGATACTCCCAGGTACACCATTGAGACTCCCAGGTACTTCACTGACACTCCCTGGTATACCTCTGACATTCCCAGGTAAACCTCCGATACTCCTAGGTACACCTCTGACAATCCCAGGTACACCTCTGACACTCCTAGGTATTCTTCTGACACTGCCTGGTACACCTCTGACACTCCCAGCTACACCTCACACACCCCTGGAACGCCTCTGACACTCCCAGGTACACCTCTGACACACCCAAGTACTCCACTGACATTCCCTGGTACACCTCTGACACTCCCAGGTACACGGCCAACACTCCCACATACAACTCTGACACTCCCAGGTACACCTCTGACACTCCCAAGTACTCCACTGCCATTCCCTGGTACACCTCTGACACTCCCAGGTACACGTCCGACACTCCCAGATACACCTCTGACACTCCAAGGTACATCTCTGAAAGTCCCAGGTACACCTCTGACACTGCCAGGTACCCCTCTGACATTCCCAGGTACTCCTGTGACACTCCCAGGTACACTTCCGACACTCCCAGGTACACCTCTGACACTCCCAGGTACACCTCCGATATTCCCAGGTACACCTCCGATACTCACAGGTACACCTTTGAGACTCCGAGGTACTCCACTGACACTCCTGGTACACCTCTGACATTCCCAGTTACACCTCTGACACTCCCAGTTACTCCCCTGACACTCCCTGGTACACCTCTGAGACTGCCAGGTACACCTCTGACACTCCGTGGTGCACCTCCGATATTCCCAGTTACACCTCCGATATTCCCAGGTACACCTCCGATACTCACAGGTACACCTTTGAGACTCCCAGATACTTCAATGACACTCCCTGGTATACCTCTGACATTCCCAGGTACTCCTCTGACACTCCCAGGTACACCTCTGATACTCCCTGGTACACCTCTGACACTCCCAGGTACTCCACTGACACTCCCTGGTACACCCCTGACACTCCCAGGTACACCTCTGACACTCACAGGTACACCCAAGACACTCCCAGGTACACTTCTCACACTCCTAGGTACACCTCTGACACTCCTAGGTATTCCACTGACACTCCCAGGTACTGCTCTGACACTCCCTGGTACTTCTCTGACACTCCCGGGTACACCTGAGACACTCCCAGCTACACCGCTGACACTCCCAGGTACACCACTGACACTCCCAGGTACACCTCTGACACTCCCAGGTACACCTCTTTCACTCCCTGGTTCTCCCCTGACACTCCCAGGTACATCTCAGACACTCCCAGGTACACCTCAAACACTCCCAGGTACATCTCAGACACTCCCAGGTACACCTCAGACACTCCCAGGTACACCTCTGACACTCCCAGGTACACCTCAGACACTCCTAGGTAGACCTCACCTCCCAGGCACCCTAACTCCTGTGGTACTCCTTGTGACGCTCCCCTGGTACTCTCTGACACTCCCAGGCACACCTGAGACACCCCCAGGTACACCTCAGACACTCCCAGGTACACCTTAGACATTCCCAGGCACACCTCTGACACTCCCAGGCACACCTCTGACACTCCCAGGTACACCTGAGACACTCCCAGGTACACCGCTGACACTCCCAGGTACATATCTGACACTCCCAGGTACACTTCTTACACTCCCAGGTACACCTCCGACACTCCCATGTACACCTCTGACACTCCCAGGTACACCTCCGATATTCCCAGGTACACCTCCGATACTCCCAGGTACACCTTTGAGACTCCGAGGTACTCCACTGACACTCCTGGTACACCTCTGACATTCCCAGTTACACCTCTGACACTCCCAGTTACTCCCCTGACACTCCCTGGTACACCTCTGAGACTGCCAGGTACACCTCTGACACTCCGTGGTGCACCTCCGATATTCCCAGTTACACCTCCGATATTCCCAGGTACACCTCCGATACTCACAGGTACACCTTTGAGACTCCCAGATACTTCAATGACACTCCCTGGTATACCTCTGACATTCCCAGGTACTCCTCTGACACTCCCAGGTACACCTCTGATACTCCCTGGTACACCTCTGACACTCCCAGGTACTCCACTGACACTCCCTGGTACACCCCTGACACTCCCAGGTACACCTCTGACACTCACAGGTACACCCAAGACACTCCCAGGTACACTTCTCACACTCCTAGGTACACCTCTGACACTCCTAGGTATTCCACTGACACTCCCAGGTACTGCTCTGACACTCCCTGGTACTTCTCTGACACTCCCGGGTACACCTGAGACACTCCCAGCTACACCGCTGACACTCCCAGGTACACCACTGACACTCCCAGGTACACCTCTGACACTCCCAGGTACACCTCTTTCACTCCCTGGTTCTCCCCTGACACTCCCAGGTACATCTCAGACACTCCCAGGTACACCTCAAACACTCCCAGGTACATCTCAGACACTCCCAGGTACACCTCAGACACTCCCAGGTACACCTCTGACACTCCCAGGTACACCTCAGACACTC
>NW_024753317.1:0-24094 GCF_018991925.1 Homarus americanus
GCTTCTTCCAGAGGGTAGAAGAGAGGTCCGATATCAGGGACAGTGCACATGAGGTAGTGCCAGCGATGCTTGACTCATGGGTGAATGCCGCAAAAACTGTATGTGGTTCATTTTTAGCAATATCAGACAGAGCCTGGATTTCCTTCACCCACTCATTTACAATTTCCCATTTCGTACTTGGTTTTGAAGTCCTTCGTGCAGATTACCACATCTAGGTGTCTTTTTCCGTCCTCGGTTATTTTGACCTCACTTTCGCTGAACACCATCATTGCCCGTTCATATTGTTCTGGTTTCACAATGAGGAAGCAGTTGCTGGCATTTGGGTGGTACCCTATTTGTGGACCACGTGATGTTATCAGGTCCCACCACTTTTTGATGTCTTCCACTTTTCCTGCTCCTTTCAGGTCGTCAGCCACTTGCTTGACCTCGGTTGCTTCAAATTTTATTGTGTTGGAGCACGGATAGGCCTAGTGCGTTCATTGCCATGGCGACAGGGTCCTCATGCGTTGTTCCCTCAGTTGACTGTATGATGGTATGTCCTCTTAGAGCCTTGAAGCTTGTTATATAGAGGTTCTGATGGGTTCCTATAGGCGTTTTCAACTTACATTACAAAGCTTGGAAACTTGTTCTTGATGTTGTGCAGTGTAGCCTTGCAGTTGGTTATGTTGAATGCGTTGGAAGCGTCAACCAGGAGTACTTTTTTACTTTTTACTTTTTTTTTACTTCTATCCTGTTCACCGCTGATTGGCTCGTTAGCCTCTTGGGCGATCGGTCACGTCTCTGCCACACACTGTTGGCAAGCACTGTGCATGCACTGGCTCCTGGATGTATCTGAACCTGCTTCATTCTTTGTCAAGTCTGGTCTTGAAAGAACTCTCACTCGGTGCCGTCACAACACTTTCTGGCTGATTGATCTCACTTCAAAAAAAAACTACCCCTCACAGTTTTTTGGACTCGCGGCTTCTTTAACTATGAGCTGTGACCCCTTGTGTGGCGAGCGTCCGCCAGCTCCAAATAAGGACACTCGATTGAGTAGTGCCCTTTGAGATGTTTATATACCTCAATTAGGTCTCCTCTTGCCCGTATGTAATATAAGCTAGGCAACTGCAGGCGCTCTAATCTCTCTGGGTAGCTGAGGTGCCGAAGTGCTGGCACCAGCCTGGTGGCCCTCCTTTGGACATTTTCAATCAAGTGACATTCCCTAGCATATCTCGGGGACCAGACGAGGTGAGAGTACACAAGACAGGGAAGGACCTCACTCTTGAAGATCGTTACGAGGGACGGGCGGTCTAGATTTCTAAACGACCTTCTTATAAGACCTAATAATTTAGTTGCCCGATTCACCTTCTTCTTGCAATGGCCCGATAACTCATTGTCAACATACACACCAAGGCAATTTCCTGAAATAATTTAGCGTTATCCGCAAACATTTATATGGAGATATGTACAGCTTCTGACGTGTCATTTATGAAGCAAACAAACAACAGCGGGCCAATACACTGCCCTATGGTGTCTCGCTTGTGACGGGTACACATGACGATTTCGGGCCATTAATCACCACATACTGCTTGCAACCATGGAGAAAGTTTCTGATCCACGCTAGGACACTTCCCCAAATCCCTTACCCTTCCAGTTTAATTTTCAGCCTTTCATGAGGTACGCTGTCGAAAGCCTTGGGAAAATTTAGGTATAAATTGTCGATATTACCACCCTGTTCCAGAATTTGGGTCCAAACATCCAATACCTTGAGTAATTGTGTTAGGCAGGAGCTCCCCGGCATAAAACCGCGTTGGCAATCCTTTACAAGGTTGTTTCATAATAGATGTTCCATCATGGCTTCTCTCAAAATGCTCTCAAGTACTTTACATACCATGCTGGTCAGGCTCCCTGGTCTATAGTTATTCGTGGAATGACGGTCGCCCTTGTTGTAGATATGACTTACATAAGCTATTTTCTAATCACTGGGGAGCTTTTGCTCCTCCAGGCACTTACAGAACAGGATCTTCAGGGGTTCAGCAAGCTCGTTGCACAACTCTCGTAGTACTCTGGACTGCACCACATCAGGGCCGGGACCTTTATGAACCTTTAGCTTTCACAATTTATTTCTTATAACTTCTTCTGTGAACACAATCTGAGTCAGTGCTGTGATGAACCGTCTGTCCTCAAACGTAGGGAGATTGTTCGCATCCTCTCTTGTGAACGTTTTTTGTTTGTTTTTAAGAACGTGGCATCCAGTCTCCCCCAATAGCCACACCTTCGCCGCCATTTTATTACCTTAATATTAAATATCCTAATACATAAGTAGTTATCCTAGCTGTGTTGAATTAGTTGAGCCTCAGATTTATGCGGCATTAAGTGACTATAGCCTCATAGTCAATATCTGCAGCTGTTGTCGGCTTTGGGGCCAAAGCTCTCGTTCCCCTGAGGCAGAGCAAGGCCGACCGAAGGAGAGAGAAGGACAGTCAACATCTCATCCAGGCTGTAACATAACTTCTGGGCTGCTGCTTCTGTTCGGAGATCAACTCCGCGAGTCTGGCGTAGAAACATCTTGCACTTGGCCCATCCCACCAGAGGTTGTGAACACTAGAGGAGTGAAGCTGCCTTGATCAACGTTTTGAATTCTCTCCCCATATGCCCTTCTCTTGTCGTTCTCGTTCCTCCTATGTGCAGCATCGAGAGCTAGGTTACGGTGACATGCGGCCATGGGATCAAAAATCCTGATGTCGAAGAAAGCTCGCTGTCCCAGCGTCCAGAATCCTCGAGCACTGACGTCCACACGGGCTTCGTTAGATGTGTTTGAAGTCCTGTGTTGGAAGATCTCGCCATCCAATGGAAGGAGGGTCGGTTCTACCATGACGTCCCGGCAGATTTCCTTCAACATATTTGCTGTGAGATCCTTACCTCGTCATGCCTCATGCATATGAAGCCCCCCTTCTTGCACACCATGGCGTGATCGTCCATCATAGGAAGAGCCACACACACATTGGGAGAGCAAACCTTCTACTGGCCGACCATACCTTAGAGCAATGGCATCTGTAAATTCTTGTTTATTAAGACTGAAACCATTTGCCCTTATCGGTAACGTAGTTAACCAGTTCGAGGCGCCCACCTCCTGCGCTATAGCTACTTTTTTTTTCAAATTTTCTGGTACCTGCAGCAAAGTTGCTGCAACTTATCATTTTGGCAGTGCTGTCGATCTGTCGTAATGGACCTACGAATCTTATTTACTTCGCTGGTATCCACTTCCCCTGTTGCATTCTGGGCTATTATGTGGTCCGTGAGGGCTGCCGTGAGCTTAAGTGAATTTTGATGTTCAGTGGCAGCAATCTCCTCTGGATTAGTTAGTCCCATCCCTCCCAGTCTTGGTGGAAGTGCAAGAAGTGCTCTTTCTGCTGGGGTTAAGTCAGGGTGTTTCACTAATTTGGGAATGAACTTGACACTGATAGCTTCTTCCAGAGGGTGGAGGAGGGGTCCGATCTCAGGGATGGTACGCATCAGGTAGTTCCAGCGATGCTTGACTCCATGGGTGAATGCTGCAAAGGCCGCATGTGGCTCTGTGTTAGCAATCTCAGACAGAGCTTGGATTTCACTAACCCACTCATTCACCTTTCCCGCTACGTACTCGGTCTTGAAGTCCGTAGTGCCAATTACTGCGCCTAGATGTCTTTGGCCGTCCTTAGTTATTTTGACCTCACTTCCGCCAAAAACCTCCAATGCCCGTTCATAATGTTCTGGCTTCACGATGAGGAAGGACTTGCTGGCGTTTGGGTGGTACCCTATTTGTGGACCTCGCGATGTTACCAAGTCCCACCACTTTTTGATGCACTCCACTTTTCCTGCTCCTGTAAGGTCATCAGCATATGCCACTTGTTTGACCCCAGTTGTTTCAAATTTTATTTCTTGTTGGAGCACTGATAGGCCAATTGCATACATTGCCATTGCAACCGGGTCCCCCTGTGTTGTTCCCTCGGTCGACTGTAGGATGGTATCACCTCGTAGAGCCTTGTTGTTTACTATGTAGAGGTCTGATGGATTCCTATACGAATTTTCAACATACATCGCAAAGCTTGGACACTTGATCTTGATGTTGTGCAGTGCAGCCTTACGGTTAAGTATGTTGAATGCGTTGGAAGCATCCACCATGAGAACGGCCTCATAATCACGCTGCTCAAATATCAATCTCATGGCGTGAATGGCCGCCTCCCCACCGGCCTGGTGGCCAGCACACACTTGTAGGTTCCCTGCTGCTGCCCTGACATCATCCTTTACCACCTCCATTATGCATTTGCCGATGATCCGCCTCAGCACTTCCCCCACCCCTATAGGTCTACATCCTGGTTTCTTTTCCAGAGGAATAAGGCGGCAGGCCGTTAGGGCCTGGAGGTGATGGCAGCAAGAGGATGCAAGCTTTCTTGCAAGGGCTGCAATGGCAGTGCAGAGATCGCTTGCTACAGGGCCAAACTTGTTTGTGCTGAGGATGACTCTCCAACCGTTACTACTACTACTACTACTACTACTACTACTACTACTACTACTACTACTACTACTTTTTAAAGTGGCCTCCAGCCTCCCCCAATAGCCACACCTTCGCCACCATTTAATTACCTCAATATTAAATATCCTAATACATAAGTAGCTATCATATCTGTGTTAAATTAGTTGAGCCGCAGATCTATGCGACATTCAGTGACAGTAGCCTCATAGTCAATATCTGCGGCAAATGTCGGAGTTGGGGCAGAAGCTCTCGTTCCCCTGAGGCAGAGCAAAGCCGACCAAAGGAGAGAGAAAGAGAGTCGACATCTCATCCAGGCTGTAACGAAACTTCTGGGCTGCTGCTTCTGTTCGGAGATCACCTCCGCGAGTCTGGCGTAGAAACATCTTGCACTTGGTCCCATCCCACCAGAGGTTGTGAAGACTAGAGGGGTGAAGCTGCCTTGATCGACGTTTTGGATTCTCTCTCCATATGCCCTTATCTTGTCGTTCTCGTTCCTCCTATGTGCAGCATCGAGAGCTAGGTTTCGGTGACACGCGGCCATGGGATCAAAAATCCTGATGTCGAAGAAAGCTCGCTGTCCCCGGGTCCAGAATCCTCGAGCACTGACGTCAACACGGGCTTCGTTAGATGTGTTTGAATTCCTACTACTACTACTACTACTACTACTACTACTACTACTACTACTACTACTACTACTACTACTAATAATAATAATAATAATAATAATAATAATAATAATAATAATAATAATAATGATAATGATAATGATGGATAAATAAATATAAAATATATCAGACGAAGCGATGATACAGGTAGTTAAGTTCTGCGTCAGTGATGGGTTGGTGATTTCTTAATGATGTCTGAGCATCTCGTTGTACTAACATATCACATGTCAAGACACCAGATGATACCTTAAAAGCAGAAGTGGTCACCTGGCGGTGTTAAAAGGGTTCTGAGCCCTGTGTTGCATCCAGGAGTTGAGGTTAATTTATATATTTATTTTAAAACGATTCGTTCTGATATATTGAGCGCTAAGTTTTTTTTTAATAAACGCTTAGAGCTTTGCATGTATGTTTATGTCAACCAGGATTTCATTTGAATCGTATTTGCAGTGAAAGCATATCATTGATTAACATACAGGCAAAATGAAAACCACTGTAAAAATAATCTTATGAGTAATTTAATTTTGCAAATACGAATGACACTGCTGAGGAGATTAGCTCATGTTTCGCTTATGGCTGCAGTGCAAAACATAGTGGTGATATGGACTGGATACAATCAGAGCTGTGTGTGGCAGGATTACCCCTGTACTCGTGTCTAACTGAGTGACACAATGTCATTTTCTGTATATGTTTCATGTTACGAGCGTGGCAGCAGTTGTACTCAGGTTTATGGAGACATTCTGGTACGTATCTCTCCAATATTTGTCCCTCACAAAGACAATAACTTCATGGTCATGGGAAATGTGTTCACATCGGGAAAATTATGATCACTGAATACTTTAATGAACAACGATAACCTTAATATCCTCCGGAACGAAGATGTCACGCCTAGTTCGTGCACAGTTTCCTTATTACCTGAACTATTTAAGACGTTTGGAGACTGTGTATATATGTAAAGAAAATAATAGCATGCCAGTGAGACAAAACGTTAGTGTTTTGCCAACTTTAAAGCCTAAACTGGCCTATAGATCTGAACAAAAGCAGCAACATTCAGAACAGTTGTACACGCTTAAGTTCAAAAGGTAAATTATGATATGAACCTGATTTTGGGGACCATAGATACACACTGAAAACATCCTTACACACCTTCTTTGGCGAGCTCTGAGGTGACTCGAGAGACCGATACGGGACCGGCAGGGCCGTACACAAATGCTGCACGTGTGGAGGAATACATCTAGTGCGTCTTTCCGGCGCTGGCGCTTTGTTTGTCTCAGTATGCAGTCGGGCTAACTCGAAAGCATTGACACCTTCTCGTGTGGTGCTCCTACAGGCGTTATGGCGTGGGGTGATCATCTTGCAGGTGAAGGGGTTGATTTGCTACTTTTTCAGATTTGTCTTAAGAATGTCCTTATACCTTTTTCGTTATCCGCCAGAGTACTTGCTTTGGCAATGTACTGTCGTCGATGGAGGTAGCATGGCCAGTCCCACGTAGTTGTTCATGGATAATGGTGACCTTGATGCTCCTACAGTTGGTGTCAGCGAGAATACTGGCATTTGTTCTCTTGACTTCCCAGCAAACTCGGAGGATGGTACGTACAGTAGACTACGTTGGTGAAAGTTTTCAAGTGCCTTGAGGTGTCTCCTGTATGTGACCCATGTCTTGCTGCCATACAGCAGGGTGGGAAGGACCACTGCTCAATATACGAGTAACTTTGCAGAAAATTTCAATACCTTACAGCTGGAAGACACGAGTACAGAGTCTGCCAAAGGCTTGATATGCGCATGTGATCCTATGTTGAATCTCTTCATCGATGTCCGCTGTGGTGGACTGGTGGGAGCCAAGGATCTGAAAGTGGATATCATTAAAGAGGGTAATGCCGTTAAGCTGCATGGATGGTGGAGGTGTGGTTGAACCATGGGCAGGGTGGAAAATAATCTGAGTCTTATATACATTTACCCCAAGGCCGAAGTGTGCATACGTATCTGCGTAGGCGTTCAGGATCTCCTGTAGGTCGCGTTCAGTGTGTGACGAGGGTGAGGTCGTCTGCATACGGAAGTTCAGTGATGGAAGCGGCCAACACCTTTGTTCTTGCATGGAGTCGTCTTATGTTGAAAAGTCCTTTCATCCGGTATTGGCACGAGTAAGGAAGGCAGCCAAGAAAATGGAAAGGAGACTTGGTGCCATTACATGTCATTGTTTTACCCCCATTTGGATAGGAAAGATCTCAGACTGGGTGCCATTGTGCAGGACACTGCCGTTCACGCCATTGTGGAGTTGACTTACAATGACAGTGGATTTTGGTGGACAGCCTAAACGACTGAGGGTCCGCCAGAGGGCTTCCCTGTTGGCCAAGTGGGTCAGCTATGGGTGCTGAGGGACCTGCTGACTAGTCAGGACATCTACATCGGTGTTTCGGTTGAGTATTTGTTGGTAGTGCTGTTTCCAGCACTGACGGAGGCCTTCTTCGTCAATAATTAGGGAGTTACCACTGGATGGACGGACACACACATACACACACACACACACACGCACGCACACACACACACACACACACACACACCCACTTGCAGAAGCAGTATCGTGCCACCTATGAACCCTTCATGTGACCTCTCCCCATCACAGGCACCACCCACATGTTATCGATAAGGCCTGATCAGAACGCATCATCGAACTCTAACCTTCTAGGGAAATTTTCTGAGAACACCTGTTAGTTTTTACCTTGTCCAAGTACCAGGTCCTGGCAGTAGTCCCAAGGAAAGGACTGAAGTACTGTGCATATACAAGTCAATTGGACATTATATGACATAAGGTCTCCCTCAATTGGTGTGTTGGGCTGCATCAATATTTACCTGTCGAATGAAACCTAATTGTAAGGAGTTTGCCTCTCTCTCTCTCTCTCTCTCTCTCTCTCTCTCTCGTTATATTTCTCGTTTTTATATAGATTTATCTTTGTTGATTTATGTATGTATATATGTAATAAATTTAATAATAATAATAATAATAATAATAATAATAATAATAATAATAATAATAATAATAATAATAATAATAACAATATTAATAATAATAATAATAGTAATAATAATAATAATAATAATACCATCATCATCATCATCATCATCATCATCATGTAATATTATTATTATCATTATTACTATTTATTATTATTATTATTATTATTATTATTATTATTATTATTATTATTATTATTATTATTATTATTATTATTATTATTATTATTATTATTATTATTATTAACGGTTTATTGAAAGAACATGGCAGCCGGAAGGTTGAAAATATACAGTTGCATAATTGGAGAGTGGGTCACTTGATTTACAAATAATATACAAGTAACTTAAGTCCATACATATATGATATATAATAACAGGGCATTTCAACATAGTGACAGTGAAAAAAGGTAAGATTGGCTGGGAGTGAACACACTGGATGATTTGAATTTGTTGATAATTTTTTTACAATGGTTGGGACTGGGCTATTCTTATAGCGATCAGTAAGTACTCGTATGGGCTGGATGTGGTTATGGTGTCGAACAGCAATTCGCACGTGAGGTCGCGGTGATGATCAGAGAAAGCCGAGAGAGTCAGTGTGTTGAACGTTTCTTGACATGTGTAGTAGAAGGGCGAGAGAATAATCTTCCACGCTCTCTTTTACATTTTTTTTAGGTGTTTCCGTTGTGTGTCATTTAGGGAGGAAAACCAGGCGTAGGAGGCATAGGTGAGCTTGGGAAGTATGAATATTGAATAAGCACAGAGGAGTTCAGGCGCGGGAACCCCATAGGACTTGAATAAGCGGAGGAGGTGGAGACGGGAACTGGTGGATTTGACAATTGTACTGGCGTGTGCCTTCTAATTTAGTTTGTTATCTATAGTGACGCCTTGGAGCTTGGTGGAGTCCTCAACCTGGAGTGTGTCTGGGACCCAAAGTAATGTAAGAAGGTAGGAAAAGGTCAGAGGAGAGGTTGCTGTGCAAAATCATGGTCTTGGTATGGTTGATGGTGACATGGTTGTTGGTGGCCCAATTTTTGAGATTCTTCATTATATTCTGGAGAGCAGTGTAGTCGGGACCCGAGTTGTTCACACTGATCCTAATGGTGGAGTCCTTGACATATTTCTAGCCAGCAAAGGTTTCTCTTAGGGCATCATTGATAAGCATAAGGAAGCAGAGCGGTCCCATCTTGGTGCCTTGGGGGACACCACAGGTAAGTGACTAAAACCTGGAGACAGCCCCATGGAAGCATACGGCTTGGCGACGGTCACTAAGGAAGTCTGTAAGCCATGATATAAGACCTCTCCGAGACCCAAGGTCGATAGCTTTGTTGATGATTAAATTGTAGTCGACTAGATCAAATGCTTTGGTGAAGTCAATGTAGGCGACAGCCACAGACGTCTTTCGTTTATCGAGATAGCGGTATATGTAGTCGAGAAAGCTGACAAGACAGTGAGTGGTGGAGGAGGTTCTCATATTGCCAAATTGTTGAGAATCTATGGTTTCTGCAATATCTGCATAAGCCCAGTCGAACACAAAACTTTTGCAGATCAAACTGGGTATTGGGGCAAATGGAAATGGGTCGTAGCTCATTTAAGGATTGTGGGTAGGTTGACTTGGGCACTGGTGACACATATGAGGTCTTCTAGTCAGCTGGCCATCATGCTTGGCTGAGGGAAGCATTGATGGTGGATCAGAGGGGCTTAGCTAGTTCCGGGGAGGACGCCTTGTAAACTTTCATTGGTAAGTAAATGGGGGTGGTGGAGCGCTTTCACTTCAGTTTGTCCAGACATTTTGCTACTTCAATTTCTTCCACTAAGTCAGTAGGAAAGGAGGCTGTTAGTTAAACAGGGAGACTGGCTGTATCGAGTCGGGGGTGCGTCTGGCATTTAGTTGCGAAATGGTTGTTTGATTGCTCAGCTGCGTCACCATTAGTGAGATGGCTAAGGACGCGTAGTGGTTGTGTCTTGTTGTTTAGTCTACAGAGTTATTTAAGCCTACCAATACCACTGACTGGTATCGGTCTGCTTCAGGTGTTGCAGCTTGGTTGGGTAGTGAGTCTTCTTTACAGCGCGTATTTCACGGATAACTTAGTTGCGAAGGGCCCTGTAGTGGTTGCCGTCGTTGGGATAAAAGGCCCTGTCTCTCTGCTGCCTAAGTCTTTTGATCCGAGGTGTGATCCAGGACAAGTCAGGTGGGTGTAATCTGACGAACTTCTCGGGGAAGAAGTGGTGGTGAGCTTTCGTGGTGGTGTTGGCGTGGTTTAAGCCATTGGGTGTCCACATCATACACTCGAAGTACTTTAGTCCAGGGATGGTGAATTATCCACTGCCCGAAGAGTCGCATTGCAGAGTAATAAGTAATTGACCTATAGTACTTGATCTAAGGTCTATGCACTTGGTTGGTGGTGAGAACTGGAAACATAACCCGAATAAGTGTGTGCTACACCCGATAGGAGACATTGGTTGAGGTGGTTGGTACTGGTCCGTTAAGTTGTGATAGCAGCAGCTGGTCCTGCACATCAGTGGTGTCAATTCCTTATAATCCCTGCATAGTACTAGCTTTGCACATGGTGGTAATGAGGTGATTAAAAAGAATGTCTCTAGTGGACGAGCGAGACGGGTGGTATGCCACACAGTATAATATTACAAAGGCAATGAGGCGAGGGTGGGAACTTGCCCATTATCCTTCCACATCAGCAAGGACTAAAACATCCACGCGTGATGGGCGTAGTTCATGTTGGCAGAAGAGGACAACGACTGACCGAACTGTTGTTGCCAGCTCTTCACATTTATTGGCTAAGGAAGTGACGTTGGAGAGTAGTAAGGAGGGGAGATTTTACCATATTTGGGGAACTTCAGTGTATTGGTACGGTCTGTCAGGAATAGGTTTCCCTGGTTTTCTAGTGGATGTGATGGTCCTGATGGGCTTATGTTTATGACATCCTAGTCTATGGCTTAGCATGAAATAAGTTCAGTGACTTTAGTAGTGCAATAACACTGCCATCAGGATTTCCGTGCCATTGCTTTAAACTGTACAAGGTGCGCCTGGAGCACGTCACTGGTGGACATCTGTTGATATCTGTTGTTGTGGAGAGAATGAAGTGTTTGTGAGCGGTGGCCTTAAACTCAATGAAGGCACTTTGAGGGCCACGGACCTAGTTTCCATGGCAAAGTACACTGGCAGACATCTGTTAATATTTGTCTTGTCGTCAACACCGTGGTAGTCCTTGACTCTGGCCTTTGAGGTTTGCCGACACAGTACCCACCAAGGGTCAAGACGTACCTGGCGCTCCTCTCGGAGCAGCCAGGTCAACTGTTAAGTTGGCCCATACCAACCCCCTCCCCTGAACCCTCCTCCCCACAGGAATATCAACAAGTTCTCGCCAGAAGTTACAATTTCATTTAGGAAAGGAACGGAACCAGTGTTAAACAGAGGTGAACAGTGGTGAACTTAAGTCAGTGAGAACAACTCAACAGTAACAGTCGTACCCAAGTTAACCTTCACACAGTGAGGTCCCAGGTACCCAGTGATAACGGCCCGTGAGACCCAACAACAACCAGCGATGTGTTAATCCGTCACTCATATAACACCATCTGTGAGGGAATTACTACACCACATGTCCCTCATAACACCATATGTGAGGGAATTACTACACCACGCCAAGTCCCTCATAACACCATCTGTGAGGGAATTACTACACCACGTGAGGTCCCTCATAGCACCATCTGTGAGGGAATTACTACACCACGTCAGGCCCCTCATAACACCATCTGTGAGGGAATTACTACACCACGTGATGCCCCTCATAATACCATCTGTGAGGGAATTACTACACCACATCAGGCCCCTCATACACCATCTGTGAGGGAATTACTACACCACATCAGGCCCCTCATAACACCATCTGTGAGGAAATTACTACATCATCAGGCCCCTCATAACACCATCTGTGAGGGAATTACTACACCACATCAGGCCCCTCATACACCATCTGTGAGGGAACTACTACATCATCAGGCCCCTCGTAACGCCATCTGTGAGGGAGTTACTTCACTACGTGTCTGCTGTTCAACACCTCAGCTCACATGATCTACGTGTGTAAACATTAATCTGTATGTTCACTGTATGTTCCTTCACCTTTCTCTAATGAAGGCTTTTGTTAAACCACCAATGTATGTAATAAGTCATTTATGTCCAATGTATATTTTCAGCCTTCGGGCTGCAGAACTTTTTCAATAAGCCGTTATTATTTATAATTATTATTTATTGATATATGCAAAAACCACGATACTCTGTCACTTTGAAAGTCACCGAAAAAGTGTAGTGAGGTTGGTATTGAGTTGGGATAGAAAAGGGGGGCAGAGTCAAATAAACTTGGTTTGACAGACAATCAGAAGCGCCAAAAGGACACTTCTTGTCTCACTGAAGGATGACTGATGTATGTATGTATGTATGTGATGTAATGGTCAGCATCCTCGCCTCGCAAGCATCTCACTGAAGCAAGCTCGGCCCTCACACACTTGGTTATAGACTTGAAACGTGTCAACTTTGCCACCCCTGTGCCGTGAAGGTGCTTGGCCTCACACCCCGGAAAGTTCATAGCTCTGTAGTTAGGACTGGCCTCACACCCCGTTTCATGGCACTGAAGCCCGGGCCCTCACACTCCCGGCTCATGGCACTGAAGGTGCCTGTAACTGACGCCCTGGTCATGTCACTGAAGGTGGCCTGCCCTCACACCTCGGGTCATGTCATCAAAGCAGCCTGGCCTGTCACACCCTGGCCATATACTGAAGGTGTGCCCGGCCCTCACACACCTGGTTATAGACCTAAATGGGTGGCTGGCCTCACACCCCGGGACATGGGGCTGAAGTGCTTCCGGCTGTCTGACCCCAGACTGAAGATGGTTGGTCTCACACCCCCGGGTCATGGCATTGAAAGGTGTCGCCCTCGCCAATTCCGGGTCATAGCACTGAAGGGGCGCCCGGCCTCACACCCCTGGCCATAGACTCCAAACGAGTGCCCTCACATCCTGGGTCATAACATAAGCCCAGCCCCACCCCGGGTCATGGCACTGAAGGAGGACTACCACACCCCGGGTCATGTCACTGAAGTGTGTGCCTAGCCGCCACACCCCTGGGCCATGGCACTGGGCTGTGTGCCCGCCCTCACACACCTGGTTATAGACTCCAAATGGGTGGCCGCCTCACACCTCGACATGGGGTTGAAGGGGTGCCCGCTGTCACACCTCGGGTCATGGCACTGAAGTAGTGGCTGGCCCACACACCCCGGATCATGGCACTGAAAGGTGCTCGGACTCACACCCCGGTCATAGCACTGAAGGGGCATTCCAGTCTTCATACCCTGGGTCATGCTGAGGGTGCCCTCACCCCAGTTCACAGCACTGTAGGTGCTCATTCACACCCCGGGTCATGGCATTGGTAACTGTTCCGCCGTCAAACCCCGGGCTGGCGGTGCTGAGGGGTGTTCGCCTGACACCTTCCGGGTCAAGACACTGACAAGGCCTGCACCGACGCCCGTCATGTCACTGAAGGGATGGCCAGCCTCACACCCCGGGTCAGGCACTGAAAGGGTGCCCGGCCCTGACGCCCCCGGTCATGTCACTGAAGGTATGCCCGGCCTCACACCCCCGGGTCATAGACTCCAAACGAGTGCCCGGCCCTCACATCCCTGGTCATGGGCTAAGGTGCCCAGCCTCACACCCCGGTTCATGGCACTGAAAGGTGCCCGGGCCCTCACATCCCGGGTCATGGGGTTGAAGGGGTGCCTGGCCCTACACCCCTGTTTCATGAAGTACCAAAGGGGTGCCTGGCCCTACACTCTGATCATGGCACTAAAGGGGGTGCCTGGCCTGCCACCTCGACATGGTAATTGCGTGCCCGCCCTCACACACACTTGGGTTATAGATTTAAACGGGTGCTCGGCCTCACACCTCTCGTGTCATGTGAAGGGTGCCTGGCCCGCTACCCAGGTTCATAGTTTCAGTAGTTGTGCCTGGCTCACACCCCTGCTTCATGGCAATTTAGGGGTGCCGGCCCTCACACTCCCGGCCTGGCGGCACTGAAGGTGCCTGTAACTGACGCCCCGGGTCGTCACTGAAGGGGTGGCCTCACACCCCTGGGTCATGTCACTGAAGCGTGCCCAGCCGTCACACCCATGGCTATGGCACTGGAAGGTGTGCCCGGCCCTCACACACCTGGTTATAGACCTAAAAATGGGTGGCCGGCCTCACACCTCGACATGGGGCTGAAGGGGTGCTGGCCGTCTGACCTCAGGCTGCGGCATCTGAAGGAGTGGCTGGCCCCTACACCCTGGCCGGTGACTGAAAAGGGGTGCTCGGCCCTCACACCCTGGTCATAGCACTGAAGGGGTGCCCGGCCTCACACCCCTGGCCATAGACCCAAACGAGTGCCCGGCCTCACATCCCGGGGTCAAGGGGCTGAAGGGGTGCTCCAGCCCTCACACCCCGGGTCATGGCACTGAAGGAGCGACCGGCCCCTCACACCCCGGGTCATGCGTCACTGAAGCGGTGCTCAGCTGTCACACCTTGGCCATGGCATCGAAGGTGTGCCCGGCCCTCACACACCTGGTTAAAGACCTAAATGGGTGGCCGGCCCTCGCCACCCGGGACATGGGGCTGAAGGCGCCCGCCGTCACACCCCGGTCATGGTACTGAAGGAGGGAAGGCCCACACACCCCGGATCATGGCACTGGTGTCGGACCTCACACCCCCTGGCCATAGCACTGAAGGGTGCCTGGCCCTTACACCCCTGGGCCGCTGGAGGGTGCCCAGGCCTCACACCCCAGTTCACAGCACTGTACGGGTGCCCGGCCCTCACACCCCGGGTCATGGCATTGAAACGGCGTCTAAGTCGTCAAACCCGCCATGGTGCTGAGGGGTGTCCGGCCCCGACACCCCGGGTCAAGACACTGAAGGGGTGCTCGTAACTGACGCCCGCCATGTCACTGAAGGGATGGCCAGCCCTCACACCCCCGGGTCATGGCACTGAAAGGGTGCTCCGGCCCTGACGCCTCCCCGGTCATGTCACTGAAGGTATGCCCGCCTCACACCCCTGGTCATAGACTCCAAACGAAAGCGCCCGGCCCTCACATCCTGGTCATGGGGCTGAAGGGGTGCCCAGCCCTCACACCCCGGTCTATGGCACTGAAAGGGTGCCTGGCCTCACATCCCGGTCATGGGCTGAAGGTTCGGCCTCACACCCAGATTCATGGCACTGAAGGGGTGCCCTGGCCCTCTCACCCCTGGTCATGGTGGCGTGCCTGGCCTCACACCCCAGTTCATTAGCACTGTAGGTGCCAGGCCTACAACCCATTTCCCATGGCACTGAAAGGTGCCCGGCTCACACCCCGGGTCATGGCACTGAAAGCGTGCCCAGCCCACACACCCAAGGGGTCATGTCATTGAAGGTGTCTGTCTCACAACTGGCCACACTGAAAGGGTTCCCTGGCCCTCACACCCTGCGGTCATGAAGGTGCCTGGCTCTCACACCCAGGTTCTGAGTTCTGTAGGGGGGGTGCCCGGTCCACACCCTGTTTCATGGCACAGCGTGCCCCTGCCCCTGGCCACACCTCCCAGCTCATGGCACCAGCGTGCCCGCCCACACACGCCGGGTCATGGCACTGAAGTGTGCCTGGCCGTCACACCTCCTGGACTGATGGTGTGACAGGCCCTCACACAGCTGGGTTATGGTAGACCTAAAACGCAAGTGGCCCTGCCTCACAACTCGGGTCATGGGGCTGAAGGTGCCTGGCTCACACCCCGGTCATGGCAATCATGAGTGATCGGCCCGCATACCCCGACATTCATAGCACTGGGAAAGGGTGTCCGCCCACACCCCGCGCTATGTCATTGAAGGGTGCCCGGCCTCTTCACACTCTGGCCGACGTCACTGAAAGGGTGCACGGTCCTCACACCCCGGGTCACAGCCCTGAAGGGGTGCTCCGGTTCACACCTCTGATTCAGCACTGGAATCGAGCCCGCCCACACCCCGGCCATGGTGCTGAAGGTGCCCCATCACACCCCGTTCGCAGCACTGTAGTGCCCGGCCCTCACACCCCCGCTTCATGGCACTGAATGGGTGCCCTGCCCCACACCCCGGTTCATGACACACTGAAGCGATGCCCGCCCTCACACCCCGGGTCATGGCACTGAAGGGGTGCCCGCCCCTCACACCACGGGCAGGGGGTTGGCACCCCGGCCCCCACTCCCCGGGTCATGGGTCTGGAGGGGTGCCCGGCCCTCACACCCCTGGTCATGTCACTGAGGTGCCTGACCACACCCCTGACGGCACTGGAAATCGAGCCCGGCCCTAACACTCTGGGTCATGGTGCTGAAGGGGCTCTCACACCCCAGCAGGTCATGTCACTGAAGGTTCCCTGGCCCTCACACCCCGGTCATGGCACTGAAGGGGTGCCTGTCCTCACACCCCTGGGTCATGACAATGAAGGGGTGCCTCCACCACACCTGGGATTCATTTCATCAAGGTATGCTCTGACTCCTACACCCCCTGGGTCAAGGGAGGTGCCTGGCCCTCACACCCCTGGCTTCAGCCTAGGGTGTGCCTGGCCCTCACACCCTGTTTCATGGCACTGAAAGGGTGCCCATCCTCACACTCCGGTTCATGACAGGAGGTGTCGCCCCAACACTGCTGGTCATGGCACTGAAGGGGTGCCCGGCCTCACACCACGGGTCAGTTGGGAAGCGGTTCCCTGGTCCTCACACCCCCTGGGTCATGGTGTTGAGGGGGGTGCCCGGCCCTCACCCCCCCGGGTCATGGGACTGAAGGAATGACCGGCCCTCACACCCCGGGTCATGGCACTGAAAGGGTTCCCGGCCCTCACACCCGGGTCATGGAACTGAAGGGGTGCCTGTCCCTCACACCCCGGATCATGGTGCTGAAGGGGTGCCTGGCTTTCACACTCCGATTCATGGCACTGAAAGGGTGCCTGGCCCTCAAACCCCGGGTCATGGTGTCGGAGGGGTGCCCGGCCCTCACACCCCTGGTCATGTCACTAAAGGGGTGCCCGGCCCTCACACCCCTGTTCATGGGGTTGAAGCGGTTCCCGGCCAGCACACCCCGGGTCATGGTGCTGATGGGGTTCCCGGCCCTCAAACCCCGGGTCATGGTGCTGGAGGGGTGCCCGGCCCTCACACCCCGGGTCATGTCACTGAAAGGGTTCCCGGCCCTCATACCCCGTGTCATGTCACTGAAGGGGTCCCCAGCTGTCACACTCCAGATCATGGCACAAAAGGGGTGCCTAGCCCTCACACCCCGGGTCATGGTACTGAAGGGCTGCACGGTCCTCACACCCCGGGTCATGGTGCTGATGGGGTGCCCGGTCCTCACACCCCGGGTCATGGTGCTGGAGGGGTGCCCGGCCATTTCATCCCGATTCATGGCACTGAAATCGAGCCCGGCCCTCATACCCCGGGTCATGGCACTGAAAAGGTGCCAGGCCCTCACACCCCGTGTCATGTGAAGGGGTGCCCGGCCCTCACACTCCGGTTCATAGCTCTGTAGGGGTGCCCGGCCCTCACACCCCGTTTCATGGCACTAAAGGGGTGCCCGGCACTCACACCCCGTTTCATGGCACTGAAGGGGTGCCCGGCCCTAACACCCTGGTTCATGTCACTTATTGGGTGCCCGGCGCTCACACCCCGGGTCATGGTGCTGGAGGGGTGACCGGCCCTGACACCCCGGGTCATGTGAAGGGGTGCCCGGCACACACACCCTTTTTCAAAGCACTGTATGGGTGCTCGGCACTCACACCCCGTTTCATGGCACTTAAGGGGTCCCCGTCCCTCACAACCAGGTTTTTGACACTGAAAGGGTGCCCGGCCCTCACACCCCAGGTCATGTCACTGAAGGGAAGCCCGGCAGTCACACCCCGGGTCATGGCACTGAAAGGGTGCCCGGCCCTCACACCCCGTGTCATGGTGCTGAAGGGCTGCCCGGCCCTCAAACCCCGGGTCATGTCACTGAAGGGGTGCCCGGCCCTCACACTCCGGGTCATGGTGCTGGAGGGGTGCCCGGCCCTCACACCCCGGGTCATGTCACTAAACGGGTGCCCTGCCCTCACACCCCGGGTCATGTCACTTAAGCGGTGCACGGCCCTCACACCCCGGGTCATGGACCTAAAGGGTTACCTGGCCTTCACACCCCGGGTCATGGGGTTTAAGCGGTTCCCGGTCCTCACACCACGGGTCATGGAGCTGAAGGGGTACCCGGCAATCACACCCCGATTCATGGCACTGAAAGGGTGCCCATCCTTCACACCCCGGGTCATGTCGCTGAAGTGGTGCACGGCCCTCACACCCCGGGTCATGGACCTAAAGGGATGCCCAGCCCTCACACCCCGGGTCATGGGGTTGAAGCGGTTCCCGGTCCTCACACCACGGGTCATGGAGCTGAAGGGGTGCCCGGCCATCACACCGCGATTCATGGCACTGAAAGGGTGACCGGCCCTCACACCCGGGTCATGGCAATGAATAGGTGCCCGGCCGTCACAGCCCAGTTCATAGCTCTGTCGGGGTGCCTGGGCCTCACACCCCGTTCCATGGCACTAAAGGGATACCAGACCCTCACACCCCGGCTCATGGCACTGAAGGGGTGCCCGGCCCTAAAGCCCCGGGTCATGTCACTGAAGAGGTGCCCGGCCCTCACACCCCTGGCCATGGCACTGAAGGTATGCCGGGCCCTCACACCCCTGGTCATAGAGCAAAACGAGTGCCCAGCCCTCACCCCCGGGTAATGGGGCTGAAGTGGTGCCCAGCCTTCACCCCCCGGGTCATGGCACTGAAGGAGTGAACGACCCTCACACCCCGGGTCATGGACCTAAAGGGGTGTCCGGCCTTCACACCACGGGTCATGGGGTTGAAGCGGTTCCCGGCCCTCACACCCCGGGTCATGTCACTGAAGGAGTGCCCGGCCCTCACACCCCAGGTCATGTCACTGAAGGGGTTCCCGGCCCTCACACCCCGGGTCATGGCACTGGACAGTGCCTAGCCCTCACACCCCGGGTCATGGTACTGAAGGGCTGCACGGTCCTCACACCCCGGGTCATGTCACTGAAGGGTTGCCCGGCCCTCACAACCCGGGTCATGGCACTGAAGGGGTGCCTGGCGCTCACACCCAGGGTCATGATGCTGAAGGGGTGCCCGGCTTTCACACCCCGATTCATGGCACTGAAAGGGTGCCCGACCCTCACACACAGGGTCATGGTGGCTGAGGGGTGCCCGGCCCTCACACCCCGGGTTATGGGGTTGAAGCAGTTCCCGGCCATCACACCGCGGGTCATGGTGCTGATGGGGTGCCCGGCCCTCACACCCCTGGTCATAGACCTAAACGAGTGCCCGTCCCTCACACCCCTGGTCATAGACCTAAACGAGTGCCCGGCCTTTACACCCCGGGTCATGGGGCTGAAGGTGTGCCCCGCCCTCACACCCCGGGTCATGGCACTGAAGGAGTGACAGGCCCTCACACCTCGGGTTATGGCACCGAAAGGGTGCCCTGCCCACACACCCCGGGTCATGTCATTGAAAGGGTGCCAAGCCCTCACACCCCAGTGTCATGTCACTGAAAGGTTGCCCGGCCCTTACACCACGGGTCATAGCACTGAAGGGGTGCCCGGCCCTCATACCCCGGATCATGGTGCTGGAGGGGTGCCCGGCCCTCACACCCGGATTCATGGCACTGAAAAGGTGCCCGGCCCTCACACCCCGTGTCATATGAAGGGCTGCCCGGCCCTCACACCCCGTGTCATGTGAAGTGGTGCCCGGCCCTCACATCCCGATTCATAGCTCTGTAGGGATGCCCAGGCCTCACACCCCGTTTCATGGCACTAAAGGGGTGCCCGGCCCTCACACCCCTGCTCATGGCACTAAAGGGGTGCCCGGCCCTCACACCCCGGGACATGGCACTGAAGCGGTGCCCGGCCCTCACACACCTGGTTATAGACCTAAACGGGTGCTCGGCCCTCACACCCCGTGTCATGTGAAGGGGTGCCTGGCCCTCACACCCCGGTTCATAGCTCTGTAGTTGTGCCCGGCCCTCACACCCCGTTTCATGGCACTCAAGGGGTGCCCGGCCCTCACACCCCGGCTCATGGCACTGAAGGGGTGCCCGTAACTGACGCCCCGGGTCATGTCACTGAAGGGGTGGCCGGCCCTCACACCCCGATTCATAGCTCTGTAGGTTTGCCTGCCCTCACACCCGTTCCTTGCTCTCAAAAAGGGTGCCCGGCCCTCACCCGGCTCATGGCACAAAGGTGCCGGCCTACACCTGGTTATAGACCCTAAACGGGTTTCGGCCCTCACCCCGTGTCATGTGAAGGGTGCCCGGCCTCCACCCCGGTTCATAGCTCTGTAGTTTGTCCGGCCCTCACACCCCTGTTCACTTGGCACTCAAGGGTGCCCGGCCCTCACACCCCGGCAAATGGCACTGAAGGGTGCCCGTAATGACGCCCCGGGTCATGTCACTGAAGGGTGTAGCCCTCACACCCCGGTCATGTCACTGAAGGGGTGCCCACCGTCACACCCCTGGCCGCCTGAAGGGTGCCCGGCCCTCACACACCTGGTTATAGACCTAAACGGGTGGCCGGCCTCACACGGACATGGGCTGAAGGGGTGCCTGGTCACAGCACTTCAGGTCATGGCACTGAAGGAGGGCTGGCCCTCACACCCCTGGCTCAGAGACTGCTGCAGCCACCACACCCAGGTCATAGCCAAGGTGCCTGGCCTCACACCTCACACATAGGGACGAGTGCCCGTGGCCTCACATCCTGCATGAGACCACAAGGAGTGACCTGGTTCACACCCCAAGCTGATTTATGGAAGGGTGCCTCCAGCCGTTACACCCTGGCCATGGCATCGGAAGGTGTGCTCTGGCTCCTGCACACCTGGTTAATGATCAGACTGGCCTTGGCCACACTTCAGGTCATGGCACTGAAGGGAGTGCTGTTCACACCCCGGCTCATGGCACTGAAAGGTGCTCGGCCTCACACCCCAGGTCTTAGCACTGAGCAAGTGCCTGGCCTCACACCTGCCAGACCAAAACGAGTGCCTGGGCCTCACATCCCAGGCCTGGCACTCTGCATGAAAGTGGTCTGCCCTGCACCCCGGCTCATGTCACTTAGCGGTGCCCAGCTGTCACACCTGTGGCTATGGCACTGAAGGTGCCTGGCCCCCACACACCTGGTTAATGACCTAATGGGGGTGACTGGGCCCTGGGACATGGGGCCAGTGCCCAGCTCACACCCCACCATTGCACTGAAGGAGTGCTTGCCCCTCACACCCCTGGTCAGCACCAGTGGGGCCCGCCCTCACACCCCCGTGTTATGGTGCTGAATCAGCCCTCACACTCCGGGTCATGAGGTTGGAGGGGTGCCCGGCCCTCACACCGTCATGTCACTAAACGGGTGCCTGGCCCAACACCCCGGGTCATGTCACTAAGGTGTGCACGCCCCACCCCGGGTCAGGACCTAAGGTTGCCTGGCCTCACACCCCGGGTCATGGGGTTTTAGCGTTCCGGTCCTCACACCACCGGGTCATGGAGCTGAAGGTCATCACACCCCTATTCATGGCACTGAAAGGGTGCCCATCACACCCAGGGTTAGTCGCTGGTGGTGCACGGCTCCCTCACACCCCGGGTCATGGACCTAAAGGGATGCCTGCCCTCACACCCCGGGTCATGGGGGTTGAAGCGGTTCACGGTCCTCACACCACGGGTCATGGAGCTGAATGGGTGCCCGGCCATCACACCGCGATGGCAATGAATAGGTGCCTGGCCGTCACACCCAGTTCATTGTTTGTTAGTGCCCGGCCTCACACCCCGTTCCATGGCACTAAAGGATGCCAGACCACACTCCGGCTCATGTCACTGAAGGTGCCTGGCCCTAAAGCCCCGAGTCATGTCACTGAAGAGGTGCCTGGCCTCACATCCCTGGCCATGGCACTGAAGCGCCTCACACCCCTGGTCATAGAGCAAAACGAGCCTGCCCCGCCACCCTGGGACTGAAGTGGTGCCCAGCCTTCACCCCCTGGTCATGGCACTGAAGGAATGACCGGCCTCACACCCTGGTCATAGCACTGAAAGGGTTCCCGCCCTCACACCCGGGTCATAGGCTGGACGGGTGCCCGGCCCTCACACCCCAGGTTATGTCACTAAGGGATGCCTGGCCTCACACCCAGGGGCATGGTGCCTGGCCACCCGATTCATGGCACTGAAAGGGGTGCCTGGCCCACACCCCGGGTCATGGTGGCTGAGGGGTGCCTGGCCCTCACACCCCTGGCTTGGGGTTGAAGCGGTTTCCGGCCATCACACCCGGGTCATGGTGCTGATGGGGTGCCCGCCTCACACTCACACCCCGGGTTATGTCACTAAAGGGATGCCTGGCCTCACCCCATGGCATGGTGCTGATGGGGTGCCCGGCCCTCATACCCCGGGTCATGGTGCTGGAGGGGTGCCCGCATTACATCCTGATTCATGGCACTGAAATCGAGCCCGGCCGTCATACCCCGGGTCATGGCACTGAAGGTATGCCGGCCCCACACCCCTGGTCATAGAGCAAACGAGTGCCCGGCCCTCACCCCCAGGGTCATGGGACTGAAGTGGTGCCCAGCCTTCACCCCCGGGTCATGGCACTGAAGGAATGACCGGCCCTCACACCCCGGGTCATGGCACTGAAAGGGTTCCCGTCCCTCACACCCGGGTAATGGGGCTGACGGGTGCCCGGGCCTCACACCCCGGGTCATGTCACTGAAGGGGTGCCCAGCCCTCACACCCCAGGTCATGTCACTGAAGGGTTGCCCTGGCCCTCACACCCCGGGTCATGGCACTGAAGGGGTGCCTGGCGCTCACACCCCGGGTCATGATGCTGAAGGGGTGCCCGGCTTTCACACCCCTGATTCATGGCACTGAAAGGGTGCCCGGCCCGCACACCCCAGGTTATGTCACTAAAGGGATGCCCGGCCCTCACACCCCGGGGCATGGTGCTGAATTGTGCCCGGCTTTCACACCCGGATTCATGGCACTGAAAGGGTGCCCGGCCTCACCCTGGTCATGGTGGCTGAGGGTGCCTGGCCCTCACACCCCGGGTCATGGGGTTGAAGTGGTTTCCGGCCATCACACCCGGGTCATGGTGCTGATGGGGTGCCTGGCCCTCACACCCCTGGTCATAGACCTAAACGAGTGCCCGGCCTCACACCCCTGGTCATAGACCTAAACGAGTGCCCGGCCTTTGCACCCCGGGTCATGGGGCTGAAGGTGTGCCCTGCCTCACACCCCGGGTCATGGCACTGAAGGAGTGACAGGCCCTCACACCCCGGGTTATGGCACTGAAGTGCGCTGCCCACACATCTGGGTCATGTCATTGAAAGGGTTCCCGGCCCTCACACCCCGGTGTCATGTCACTGAAAGGTTGCCCGGCCCTCACACCACGGGTCATAGCACTGAAGGGTGCCCGCCTCATACCCCGGATCATGGTGCTGAAGGGTGCCCGGCCCTCACACCCCGATTCATGGCACTGAAATCGAGCCCTGCCCTCACACCCCGGGTCATGGCACTGAAAAGGTGCCTGGCCCTCACACCCTGTGTGTCATATGAAGGGCTGCCCGGCCTCACACCCGTGTCATGTGAAGGGTGCCCGGCCCTCACACCCCTGATTCATAGCTCTGTAGGGTCTGCCCGCCCTCACACCCTGCTTCATGGCACTAAAGGGGTGCCTGGCCTCACACCCCGGCCTGGCACTAAAGGTGCACGGCCATCACATCCTGAATGGACCTAAAGGGGTGCCCGGCCCTCACCCAGGGTCATGGGGCTGGAAGCGGCCCCGGTCCCTCACACCACGGGTCATGGAGCTGAAGGGGTGCCCGTCATCACACCCCGATTC
>NW_024753318.1:0-27139 GCF_018991925.1 Homarus americanus
TAACACATAATTTCCTAGCCCCTAAGCCTGCCCCCCCCCCCCACTTAGTCTAAGTGGGTATTAGCTGCTCAAGGCAGGGGTCGCATGAGGACCAGTCTCACTCTTTGTCGCCCAGTAAGGTCTGCTTGAGGGCATTAGGGAATGATTTCCTGTGGTCAGCAACTGCCTGTAGTAGATACTGCAGTTGCTCTCACTCTTTGTCGCCCAGTAAGGTCTGCTTGAGGGCATTAGGGAATGATTTCCTGTGGTCAGCAACTGCCTGTAGTAGATACTGCAGTTGCTGTTCGTCCTTGGTGATGCGGCCTGAGGAATCTTGGACTAAGGCTACTCCTCTTTTTGCATGATCATTGATCACAGACAAAGCTTGTACACTGGCTTTTGCATTTTGGAAGCCAGGATCATCTTTCCACTGTATTCAAGTTGAGCTTTTTGAAAAATGGCTTTATGTTCTTTGTCGTGAAATCATATAGGTTTTTCACTTGGAGTGTGTCTGGATTGATTGTAACCCAATAACGATGTTCATAGCTTCCAACATGCGGTCCTTCACTGCTGGGAGAACATCGTCATCAAAGAAGGCCAATGCAACCAACTCTTCTGACAAGTACCAGAGGTGTCTCATCATTTTGTGGAAAGTTGCCTTTGATATGGCATCGCTGATGGTACTGTAGTCTTGTAGAGCTTTAAGCAACATCAGATCTCCTTTTGATGCCTTTGCAGCAAGTGGAGCAGTTGTCCAAGCCTTCACATATATTCGGGCAAAGAAAATGCACAAATCTCTTAGTCCTCTGTTCTCCTTTGGAGTAAGCTTAAACTGAGAAAGGAATAACCACACTTTGAAGGAATAAATGGTCTTTGCCATCCATCGTGCTTGGTGCATTGCACCAGGAGCAGAAAATCGTACTCCCCGAGAAGGTGTTGTGCCAAGGAAGATGGAGGCCAGCTCTAGCAGCTCTCGATAATCATCTCGAAGCTGTGTCTCCAATAGAGCCTTCTCAATGAAGTTGGTTAGATCGTCCCTAACAGCTCTGACCGATTCTTCTGCCAGATCGTCGGTGGAGGAGTCTTCAAACTTCTGCTTGTCAATTTGATCCCATTTGGCTTGGAATCTTTTGAACTGCTGTATGTCAGGAGCAGCTGAGTGCTCCATTACAGCTTCAAAAGCAGCTCCAGCTACAGGTTCTAGTACATGGTGGCGGCAGGCAAAATATAGCAAATCACGACCCAGTAACTGCTCAATTTTGACACACGCACCCTTGTGGTGACCAGTATTTGAGCTTGTTGTATCAAAACACATGCCATGCACGATGTCTGCAATGTGCCATTGCTGCAAAGCCTTCACAACAGCTTTTGCTTGTTCATCACCGGTACCAGAGGGAAGTTTTGGAACAGCAAGAAGTTGGGAGGTGCCATTGCCTGAGACAAGAACTGGGAGTCTGTCAACATGGCCCCCATGCCCCGTCAAATCAGGCATCAATTTACCATCCCAGTGAACAATTAAAACTGACTCTGGTTTGAAGTTTGAAAGGATTTCAGCTGCCCTGCTACTGCGATGATGCTGACGTTTCCTCCTGATGCTTGATCGATTCAGAATCAATTCACTGACATCGTGGCCCAGACTCCGAGCAGTTTGGGTGACAATGTGCATGGCCATTCTATCTGAGGACTTGGTCCGATCTAATGCTGCAGAAAGTTCTGGAGTTAGAATTTCTTTTCACCCACGCTTCTTGACAGTACAGTAGGTGGAGTTTGAAGTGCTGATGGGCCAGGAACTGGGTTGGATTCCTCAGAAGAAGACGTACTACTGCTGTCCAAGACAACGATGGCCTGGCATTTTTTGGCTTCTTCCTCTGCACTGTCTGCAGCCAACTTCCTTTTCATTGATTTCTTGAAAGTTTTTTCTCGTCGTTTCTGTCTTTTCAGGAATACTTTGTCAAGAGATGACATTGCCCCACGACGCCCTTTTTCTCGTTGCGCTATTAAGAAATCCTTATCCTCCTGAACTGTCATCATATTCAAAGCATTCACATGTGCAATGTCAAAGAGATCTTCAAATGTATCAGTGAACTCTTTCTCTTTCTGCTTTTCAGTTTCTGTCTTTCTTGAAGAGTTCTTTTTCAAACTACTCCACTTGTCAAACATTTTGTGCACTTGATTCACACAATCTGGTTTGTGGTGTGTGGGAATGTTTGCTTTTGTCCAAAATTGAAGAACTTTGTCTGTGACTTCCCCAGCTGCCACTCTGATGGGTTTTTTCTGTATGCGATGCAGGCTTAAAAAATACTGTAACACTTGCCTGTTTGAAGGTAACTTAGCCCCTGTAATGTCATCACATAATGTCTTTATCAAATACACATTTTCTCGTGTTTTTACTCCTGCATTAGCCATTTTGACCTGAGGAATAAATAAATTAACTATTAATATAAATTAAGAGTGAGAATACTCTGCAGAACTGTTCCTAATATTCCCAACCATCAATCACGACCAGCAAAAACTCACCACAATCGTGCCAAATGCGACGCAATAGTGGTGGGCGTAAATCGGCTACAAAGTAATCGACTACATCGATTACTTAATTTTTGACAGATTTGAGCAACCTCTAAATATTAATATAATTAAAAATAACTCTACACACAATGTTTTTGTCCTAAATGGACACTTTTAGCAGGGTCTGTGGTAAAAAATTCCAAAGTTGAAAAATAAGGACCACTCTAATATACTGTATATATACTGTATATATGCAAGTAAATCGCTGTAGGTGCGCGTGATCTAGGTATATGCTGACAACCACCCCTGAAGATGTGAATTACACGAAAGCGCTTGGGAACTTCGTGTTTTCTTCTTTCCTTGTGGTTATCAGCATATACTATATATATATATATATATATATATATATATATATATATATATATATATATATATATATATATATATATATATATATATATATATATATATATATATGCTTTGTTATGTATTTATGCTTAGTCTGTACTCACCCCTGAAGATGTGAATTACACGAAAGCGCTAGGGAACTTCGTGTTTTCCTTTTCCTTGTGGTTATCAGCATATACCTGGATCACGCGCACCTACAGGTATATGCTGAAAACCACTAGGAAAAAGAAAACACGAAGTTCCCAAACGCTTTCGTGTAATTCACAGCTTCAGGGGTGAGTACAGACTACGGAGAAGTACAAAACAAGGTGTATATATACAGAGGAGGGTGAGATCAGGTCCACAATGGTCAGGTATTAGGTAATGACCCTATTAATCTTTAAAAAGCACCGCAACGGTCGGCATTCAGGTCAGAGGGTAAGGTGACCCAACCTTCTCACATGGTTACAAATCTTCTTAATTACAAAATTGTCCAGTTTGTACATGCCATTACTCAAATTCATGTTGACTGCTTCGGTATGTTTAATGTTCCTACTGTCAATTGAATTACAAGGTAATATTGACTGGGATAATGCCTCTTCAATATTACCTTGTACGGTCCAATGTGGTTCAAAGCTCCTGGAGTGTTTGAAGCTCCAAGCAATGATATATCCTTCCTCAAACAACTACATTACTATGGGGAGAAAATAGATGAATCAGTTGGAATGGCAGCAGCAAAGGCTTTCCAGCGGTATCTCTGGTAACTAAGTGAGGAGTCAGTAGCTCTTGCTTTCAGTGATAGTGTTTCGTATGCTGAGAAAAGAGAAATCCTTGAGTCAATGAAGAAACGAGAAAAAGGACTGTCCAAAGAAGCTGCAAGTGACAGAAGAGGAAATTCCATCACTGGAGCTTTAAAACCTTGCATCCACAAATACTAACTGCTTCTTTCAAACCACGCTCCTGGATTCTGGTTTCGTCTCCAAAGATCCAAGCCAATGGAATGACGATCAACAGTTCCTTCAGTCAAGGAAAATTCTACAAGAGTTGCAGGTGGTGAATGATGTGGACGAAAGAGCGGTGAAGCTTATCCAGGACTACAACTCTTCAATTACGAAAAGCGAAGATCAAAAGCAGTACCTGCTTCAGGTGGTCACCACATGTCGACGTCAGTATCCCAACATAAAGAAGGTTATCTTCTGTGATGTATGTTTCTCTTACATGTGTTCTTTATGTTCATCTCATATTTTGGATAAAATAAACACCAACAAATAAATGTAACAAATAAATCCCTTGTATCTGATGTCAGGAACAAGAATTATTTTATAGAAGGAGAAAACATTAGAGAAGTAGAATTTTCGGGCCACTTGTGCATACCCTAAATGAAGCTGTAATTACCTATAATTTCGCCTGAAATGTTTTTTTTTATGTAAAGGACGCAAATAAACATTGAGCACTAAAAATATAAAGAACTTTACTTTTTTTAACCATCCTAATATATATATTGTTACGCCGTCTCTTAATTTACTTAAATATCCAGGTTCTAGGGATAACCAAACAAAAAAAGTGAAGTAAATTAAAAGGGAATAAAAATAAATAAAGTAAACCTTTAAGAATTTAATTAATTTAATATTAACACAAAAAGAGCCTCCTTGGCCGTCACAACAAATTGATTCACCATCGAAACTTTTAAGACACAAATGATACTAAACATCGAAACATCAAAAGAATAAAAATAAAGCATTGGATTACGTTAACACTGCATAAACATCTAAAAACTAACACTGAAATTAACTAACGTGAAACAACACTGAATTACTAAAATGTAACTAAGCAAATACTGATGGACACAAATAGAGACATAATTAGGTACTCACATAGATATACCACATTGGTGGCGATAGGAACAACACAAATAAATTAAGTAGAAGTAACAGGTGACGAGTGTCACTCAAAGGATGTGAACTGCATGACAAGAGGACTGAACTAACTCCGTCAGTTGGTCGAGGTAGTAGATAATGACGAAAATTACGATGTTATTTACTTAGACTTTAGCAAAGCATTTGACAGATTACCGCATCAGAGGCTTCTGAGAAAAATTAAGGCTCATGGTATCGAGGGGAAAGTTGTAAATTGGATAAAATCATGGCTCACCGATAGAACGCAGAGGGTTAGCGTAGATGGTGTTAAATCTGAGTGGGGGCGTGTAACCAGTGGGGTTCCCCAGGGGTCAGTACTAGGCCCACTCTTGTTCATAATCTACATAAACGATCTAGATACTGGGATCAGCAGTGACATAAGCAAGTTTGCGGATGACACCAAAATAGGGCGGCAAATTAATTCAGGGCAGGATGCAAATGCATTACAGGAGGATCTAAATAAATTGCAGGGGTGGTCTGAAAAATGGCAAATGAAATTCAACACCAACAAGTGCAGCGTACTTAATATTGGAAGAACAAATAATTATAATGTATAGAGCCTTAACAACATCAACCTAGAGAAGTCGACTTGTGAAAGAGACCTAGGGGTACTTGTAAGCCCGGACCTACGGCCTAGAAAACAGTGCGTTAATGTTCGAAATAAGGCAAACAGAGTATTGGGTTTTATATCTAGAAGTGTAAGTAACAGGAGTGCAGAGGTCTTATTGCAACTATATCTTGCGCTAGTCAGGCCGCTCCTCGATTATGCGGTTCAGTTCTGGTGCCCCTATTATAGAATGGATATAAATTCACTAGAGTCGGTGCAGCGAAGAATGACAAAAATGATTCCGGAACTTAGAAACCTTCCATATCAGGATAGGTTAAAGAAACTTAATTGCATTCCCTAGAAAGACGACGAGTGCGGGGAGATATGATAGAAGTATTTAAGTGGGTGAAAGGAATCAATAAAAGGGATATAGATAAAGTTTTTATAATATCCGAGCAGGATAGGACTCGGAGCAACGGTTTCAAGTTGGATAAGTTTGGGTTTAGGAGGGAGATAGGAAGAAACTGGTTCACAAATAGGGTGGTGGACGAGTGGAACAAGCTTAGCAACTTTGTAGTAAGTGCGGGAACTCTGGAAAGTTTCAAAAGGAGGCTAGATAGATTCATGGATGATAGAGAGTGGTAGTAACTCTAGACAGGAGCTGCATGCACAGGCCAACCGGCCTATTGCAGACTCCTTATTTTCTTATGTTCTTATAAAGTCGGCTCCCGCCACGCGACCCGCCGGTGGGTCGTTTAACGATGCAGATGGTCGTAGAGAAACAAAGAATGCTTGTTACAATACAAACTGGGATTGAACACATAATAACAGATAAAACCTTAACAGCACAGGGTAAGGTGACTAGATTATATAATAGTAAATACAACACATCATTACAGGAATAATATGGATCATGGAAGCATGTTATATATAAAAAAAAAAAAAATACGACACGGTCGTAACAATATATATATATATATATATATATATATATATATATATATATATATATATATATATATATATATATATATATATATATATATATATATATATATATATATATATATATATATATATACACTATATGTAATATTCAGAAATTTCAGAGTAATTTCGAATGCCCCGCCATTGGCGATACTGAGCGTTCAAGGTCGTCTGAGGGAAGAGAGCGCTCCCTGCACATAGCGAGAGATTGTGGAACTAGGCCTATATGATATTAAATGTAATTTGCCGAATTAATAATGATGCGATTCATGAAGTTAAGGGACTATTATTGAATTTGAAATTATTATAGATCGTTGATCAGTCTGAATAATGTTACGAGTGTCCCAAGGAGTTATTAGTTAGGCGGAAAACATGTCACGTAGGCCTAAGCTAACGCCTTGAGAGGACGCGACGCTGGCTCTCCCTCAGTCACGGGGAGCACTCAGACATACAAGACGTCCCTGCGCGTCCGTCCACAGAAATAGTCACGTGGCCTATTCACCTGTGCTGCGCTATTGCAGTATAACAAGTAAGTCTCATTCGATCTCAGACAGGGGGAGATAGGGCAGTGGTAAAGTAAACTAGAGCTAACAGTGAGTTCATTTCAGGGTTTCCGTCAGAACCCACTTGACCGGAGTTGACCCGAGTTGACCGGGGTTTGACTGCGAGAGATTGACTGCCGTTTGAGACTGCCGTTGATGATTGAGGGTGGCGATTGTCGCCATTGGACCGATCAGTGTAGGCCTGTCACTGTTTAGCGGGGTATCAAAGGATCTCTTGAGGGAATCTAGCCGTCTGGGTGCTCAGCTGACGACGGGACGATCGTGGATCAGCAGCTCTCCTCTACCTCGGCTCACAACACCACATGTCCCGAGCAGCTTAGTGAAACCCTCTTGCTAACGGGAAGCTAAAGCTTCTCTCAACTGTACAAGGTCTCATTGGCTCACTCCCTTCCACTGTATGGACGCACTGGGAGTACACTGAGGCTATCTGAGCAAATTAGTCGTCACACACTGAGACCATGAGTCTAGGACTCTAGGAGATACCTAGAGGAACATTTTATCTCCCTTATTACGGGTGTATGTTGAGTTGGGTGGAGCATGGTTCACGAGTATTGGTGGACCCAGTAACATATTAATAATAATGAATATATTTGGGTGTAGTTAATACCATTTCTCAGTTACTGATATTATCTTGACGTGTGTAGTTTAATATTTCTTAAATAATTTTGATAGTAGTGTTTTTTGAATGTTTGTGTCATTAAGTGGAACCAGAGTGATACTGTGATTTGATTCTTTTAATGCATCTAATTTTTCTTCATAATTCTGATCTCAGGTATAACCTTTGTTCCCCAGAGTAGTGTTTAAGTTAGGTTAGGAAGAGTGCATCTGTTGGGGTGATATTATTTTGTTGAAAGCCCTTAAGGCCTATTCATTGTAGAGTATTTAATTTCTTATTTTTTAATTCCATTTCCTAAGTGACTGATATTATTTTGTTGAAAGCCCTTAAGGCCTATTCATTGTAGAGTATTTAATTTCTATTTTTTTAATACCATTTCCTAAGTGACTGATATTATTTTGTGAAAGCCCTTAAGGCCTGTTTCATGTGTGCAAGCAACATTTCTTAATTCTTCAAGTTTATTGTTGCCTGAGTTTCTAATAATTTCTATATCATGTATAACTTTTATTCCCCAGAGTAGTGTTTTAAGTTCAAGTTAAGAGGTGGGCATATTGGTGTACCATTATTTGATTGTGTTTGTAGTGTTGGAGGGAATATAAGTGTCTAAATTTTACAGTGTGTCTCATTCATCCCAGTCACAGACGCTATCCTTCCACGGGTCACGGACAATTCATTTCGTTTAGTAGATTTAAGTGTTCTTGTGCTGGTTCGGGATTTTTCTCAAGGGGCGCTTCCACTGCTATTACCATCTTATAATCTTTAATAAACCCCAAGTCAAGTGAGAAAATAAAGTCCAGTAAATTCCGACCGGTTACAAATGGTAGCAGAGCGTAGTTATTTTTATTTCGTGACTGATAGTTCTGTGGTTGGGATAATGAGCGTAATCATGGAGTGGATGGAAACGGTAGAGAGAGTGACCCCAACTCTACTCATGCTCGCCGTGGGAATGGGTTTGTTGTGGTTGACGGTGCGGGGTTACTCGGAGAAAAGGAGAGACAGCCCGGGGTTGGTACAGTTGAGAGAAGAGTTCATGGAACGTATTGGGAAGTTAGAGGGGAAAATCCGGGGAGAGTACCAGGAACGATTGGAATAGTTAGAAGGGAAGATCAATGGGGAATGTCAGGCATGGGCGAACCAAATCAGGGGGGAGTATAGAGTATATGTACAACAGTTAAGGGGGGAGTACCACACACAATTGCAACAGTTAGAGAAGGAACATCAACAACACCTAGTTCTGTTGGGGGATGCACTAGATAGGGTAAAGACACAGTATCAAATACAGCACGATGAGACAATGTGGGAGATGAGGAGACACAATAGTAGAGAGGGAACTAGTCTCGGGGCCGGGTTGACCATGTCTAAGTTCGACGGTAGGCCAGGAATAGAGGTAGGAAAGTGGTTAAGAGATGTTGACCGAACCCTCAAGCTGCTAGACGGAGACGAAGTCAGTCGAATCCAATTCATAATAAGGCATCTTGCGGGACCTGCGGCAGATCGCGTATACAATGCACACAGAGACTGGGAAACCGTAGACGAATTAACTTGTTATTTGAAGCAGCAATACGGCGGGCAGACGGCCACGTACGACGCCATTCAGAAGGTGATGAATCGGAAACAAAGGAGCAACGAAACGCTTCTTGAATATTATGATGCTATGCTCGATTTAAACGATGAGTTGAACCACCATGGTCATAAATATGATAAGGCCCTGTTGGGAGATGCAATCACTCGGGGGCTCAAGGAGGAACAAAGCCGTATGTGGTTATTGGAGGAGATCAAGAAGTATCCTCACCGTAGTCTAGACGAGTGGATCACGGGGCTGAGAGAGGTGGAACAAAAACGAGAGGCTTTGAGGGAGGTACCGCTGTCTAAAGGAAGAGAGAACGAGCCGCAGGCTGGAGGCTCGATTCTCCCGATGTGCTATGCGTGTAGACAAGAGGGCCACCTCAGTTTCAATTGCACGAACAGGTCCGGACCAGGAGAAAGTGTCCCAAGGGGATACGTGGCCAATGGCCAGTATCGAGTTGGAAATAACAATCGGAACTGGCGGTCGGGAAATGGTCAAGGCCAAGCAGTCCCCGCCAACCGTTCCTGGCCTCACCAATAGACTCCACCGGCGATGTTATGAATCAAGAGAGAGCGGACCCATGGTCAAGCGTGGTTCGCATGACAAATTTAATCACAACAGAAGGTACCTTAAGGCTGAAAGCGGAGTGTCCTAAGGTTTCGGTGCTGGTAGCGGGTCGTGAAATGTGGGGTTTAGCAGATACTGGGGCAGAAGTGTCGTTAATTGATGAACTTTTCTACCGTCGGGAGCTGGAGCCTGCAGGCGTGGTGTTGCAGCCCACTCGAATAAGGGTAAAAGGGGCGTCAGGGTTTCCAGTGCCGTGTGTGGGGTGTATTCGGGTCACTATGGTCGTATGTGGGGTGGCAGTCACTGATGTGGGGATGTTGGTTTGTCCAGGGATTGAGACCCAGGGTAAGGGGCAATCACATGTTGGGTTGTTGGGGATGAATGTGCTGGGGGAGGTTGCAGAGATCTGGCCGCACATGTATCACTTGTGCAGGGAAGCCAGGAGCACCGCTCAGTGGGAAAATTGCTTGCATGAGGTTAGGCAGTTATGTGCAATAGAGGCCATCAGCCTGGGGTATTGTATGACAGAGAGGAAGAAAAGCCCAACCATTCCTCCCCGGAGTACTCGGTTGCTGTCAGTATGTGTTCCCTCATTAAGCCAGGTACCTAACAAAGAAGTAGTGATTGAACCTCTAACAATGGTGGATGAAGGTTGGATGCCTGAGGGTGTGATAGTGTTGCCGACAGCTGTAAGAGTGGTGAGAGGCATGACCCAGGTGTTGGTGGCAAATCTGTCTGATAGTCGTAAGAACTTGAGGGGCAATTGGCGGATTGGGAAAGTGGCTTCTGGGACGGAAGTAGAGGCAGACATCAGTGAAGAGGTGTATGTGAGGACAGTTCAACCGGATGCCCGTACGGAGGTCAAAGTGCACACGGAGGAAATGAATGAGGAACAAGAGCGTGCAGTTAGGTGTTTAATAGAAGAGTTTAGTGATATTTTTGAAGGAGAGGACCAGCCCATAGGAAAGGCTATTGGGGTTCAGCATGAGATCCCAGTGACCACAGACAGGCCAGTTAGGGTGCCATATCGGAGGATCCCTCCAAACCAGGTACCAGAGGTGAAGCAGCACATTAGCCAGCTGTTAGATCAGGGAGTAATTCAGCATAGTGAGAGTCCGTACTCTGCCGCCATTGTAGTAGTGAGGAAAAAGGACGGGACGCTGAGGTTGTGCATTGACTATCTTGACTTAAATAAGGTCACGGTACGCGATGCGTTTCCTCTGCCTAGGATAAATGAAACTCTAGAATCTCTGACGGGGGCCCAGTTTTTCTCAACGTTTGATCTGGCGGCGAGATATCACCAGATAGAAGTAAAACCTTCAGACCGTCCAAAGACTGCCCTCAGCACAAGCTTCGGACACTTTGAGTACAGGCGACTGCCTATGGGATTGTCAAATAGTCCGGGAACCTTTCAGAGATACATGGAGCGGATTTTAGGGGATAAGATTTTCTCCTCGTTGCTTGTATACCTTGATGATGTGATGGTGTTCTCAAGTACAATAGATCAGCATATAGTCAGATTGAGGGAATTATTTTGCAGGATGAGGGAGAATAACTTAAGATTTAAACCTAAAAAGTGTGAAATAATGGCTTCAAAAGTAAGTTATTTAGGATATCAGGTGTCAGCTGAAGGCATCACAGCTGATCCTGAGAAGATTAGGGTAGTAAGAGATTGGCCAGTCCCTCAGACGGTGAAAGATGTGCGGTCTTTTGTAGGGTTCACATCATTTTATAGGAAATTTGTTAAAGGGTTTGCCCAAATAGCTGCTCCACTGCATGCGTTGATGCATGGGAAATCTAAGGATCGGGTAGATAGTGAATGGAGAGAGGAACAGCAACAGGCTTTTGAGAAACTGAAAGACAAGGTGACGCAGACACCAGTGTTGGCTTGCCCAGATTTCACTCAGGAGTTTATATAAGAACCAGATGCAAGTTTTCGTGGGCTAGGTGCGGTGCTGTCCCAGCGGAAGGATGGCAGGTTGTATCCGGTGTGCTATGCGAGTCGGGGCCTGAGGAAATCAGAACGTAACATGAACAACTATAGTTCTCGTAAGTTAGAGATGTTAGCACTCAAATGGGCAGTAGTGGATAAATTCAGGGATTATTTGGCAGGGAAACATTTCACAGTCTATACAGAAAACAACCCACTCAGTCACCGCGAGAAGGCTAAACTAGGTGCCGTGGAAAGTAGGTGGAATGCGGATCTCGAGCAGTTTAACTTTACTATAGAGTACAAGCCGGGGAAGAACAACATTGTGGCGGATACTCTATCTAGAATCCTGGCGGAACAGGAGGAAGATAGCGAAGAAGAGTATACAGCGATGCATGTACTAGAGGAGAACGGGGGAGGAAGGAAGGAATTGTGGACGATGGATGGGCTGCGTAAGGAGCAAGAAGGCATGGACTATATGACAAAACTGCGAAGATGGTTGGCGGGAGAGCTGCCGGAGGATGAGGTACAGGTAGAGCTACAAAATGATGACTTCTGCAAGATGTACCGAGCTAGGAAATCCCTGATCGTAAGAGAAGAGGTTGTCTGGCATAGAAGACCCGAAGGGAAGAATCTATGGAGGGAGGTGCCAGTGTTAACTCCAAACTTGCAGGGGGCTTTGACTAGAGCCTGCCACGACGAGTTTGGGCATCAGGGGCGAGATCGCACCCTGTCGCTGGTGCAGGAGCGAGGTTTCTGGTCAGGCATGGGAGAAACAGTGCGAGACTACATAGCCAGCTGCGAGAGGTGTGGAGTAGCAAAAGATGAAGTGCCGAAACCCCAACTGCATTTAGGGACGATTGAAGCTGCCAAACCATTAGAGACACTGGCCGCGGATTTCACCTTGCTGGACAAGCGGCAAGGATTGGAGAGTGTCCTGATAATGGTTGACGTATACAGTCGTTACACTTGGGCCTTTCCCACCAAAGACCAGAAAGCCTCGACGATTGCAAAGATCCTGGTGAATCGGATCTTCCTGGCAGTGGGTGCACCTGAGCGACTGTTGACCGACCAGGGAAGGAATTTTGGCAGTGCATTGGTCCGACAAACTTGTGCCACCTTTGGGGTGAAGAAAATAAGGACGTCAGCATATCACCCACAGGGAAATGGTATGGTGGAACGGTTCAATCGAACCCTGCACGGTCTGCTGGCCACCCTCGAGGAAGAGGAAAAGAATAGGTGGCCAGAGCATCTGCAGGCAGTGGTGTCACAATATAACGCGACTCCGCATGCCACGACAGGGTTTTCCCCATTCCTGTTGTTTTACGGGAGAGAACCAAACCTGCCGTTTGACCTTAGGCCGGAAGTAGACCCAGAGCCGGTAGATGAGTGGGTGATGGTGATTAGAGACCGGCAACGAAGATTGCAGGAAGCAGTGGAGATCAATGTTCGGAGACGTAAGGAAATAAACAGAAGGAAAAGAGAAGAGAAAGCCCACGAGAGTAGCTGGGAAGTGGGCCAGGAGGTTTTGCTGAGGAACAATGTAAAAATAGGCCGGTGTAAGCTGCAAAACCATTGGTTTGATACGAGATGGCACATTGTTGAGGTCCTAAATCCAAAGCCTGGTTTATATCGCATTGAGCCCAGTGGGGGAGAAGACCTGGAAGCGAGAGTGGAAAACCGGAGCAACTTGAAGGCTGCTCCAACCCTAAGGCATCCGGGAGACCCAGCGATGGATGAATCTGAGGATGAAGACGAGGAGCCCCCACCCCAGATGAGCAAGATGAAGAGAAGTAGTTCAGAGAGGTCGATCGAGCCTGCAACTGAAAGACGAAGCCGACAAATTACAGTTTAGGGTGCATGGCAATGAGAAAAGGCAGGTTGTAGAGGGTGAGTTGGAGGAGTTGTGAGTAGGGCAGAGGGGATTGGAGAGATGGTTAGGTCAGAGATGTGCGTTGAGTAGTGGTTGCTGTCATGAGCGGGATTGAGAGTACGGTTGTAATGTCCAGGGCCTCACTAATATGGACTGGTACATTGTCAGAGGGTTGGTCTGCCGGCATGAGGTTCGGAGACGTGGACTGAGTATTGTTTTGATACTGGTTCCTCTTAGTTCAAGGGCCAGGCAAAGGAGAGCATGTTTGTTTTGGGCTGTGTATTGTTTTGACACTGGTTCCTCTTAGTTCAAGGGCCAGGCAAAGGAGAGCATGTTTTTTTTGGACTGTGTATTGTTTTGACACTAGTTCTCTTAGTTCAAGGGCCAGGCAAAGGAGAGCATGTTTGTTTTGGACTGGTATTAATTTTGACATTGGTTCTCTAGTTAAGGGCCAGGCAAAAGGGGAGCGTGATGTTCTGGTTGGTTTTGAGTTGGGCTAGGAAGAAATGGAGTTGCTGGCTGCGAGTTGGAATACGGCAGAGTTGAAGGTGGCTTCTAAGTTGTTCTCTCAGCACATGAGGACAGTGCTGTTTTTTTTAGGGGAGTCGAATGTTAGCGGGAGAGAGAAGTGGAGAAGACGGGAATGCTGCGTTTAGCAAAAGGGGTAAGATGCAGTTTCTTAGAACAAATTTTTAGGGGGGTCGTATGTATGTTTTCTCAGCACATGAGGACAGTGCTGTCTTTTTTTAGGGGGGTCGATTGTAATATTCAGAAATTTCAGAGTAATTTCGAATGCCCCGCCATTGGCGATACTGAGCGTTCAAGGTCGTCGGAGGGAAGAGAGCGCTCCCTGCACATAGCGAGAGATTGTGGAACTAGGCCTATATGATATTAAATGTAATTTGCCGTATTAATAATGATGCGATTCATGAAGTTAAGGGACTATTATTGAATTTGAAATTATTATAGATCGTTGATCAGTCTCAATAATGTTACGAGTGTCCCAAGGAGTTATTAGTTAGGTGGAAAACATGTCACGTAGGCCTAAGCTAACGCCTTGAGAGGACGCGACGCTGGCTCTCCCTCAGTCACGGGGAGCACTCAGACATACAAGACGTCCCTGCGCGTCCGTCCACAGAAATAGTCACGTGGCCTAGTCACCTGTGCTGCGCTATTGCAGTATAACAAGTAAGTCTCATTCGATCTCAGACAGGGTTAGATAGGGCAGTGGTAAAGTAAACTAGAGCTAACATTGAGTTCATTTCAGGGTTTCCGTCAGAACCCACTTGACCGGAGTTGACCGGAGTTGACCGGGGTTTGACTGCGAGAGATTGACTGCCGTTTGAGACTGCCGTTGATGATTGAGGATGGCGATTGTCGCCATTGGACCGATCAGTGTAGGCCTGTCACTGTTTAGCGGGGTATCAAAGGATCTCTTGAGGGAATCTAGCCGTCTGGGTGCTCAGCTGACGACGGGACGATCGTGGATCAGCAGCACTCCTCTACCTCGGCTCACAACACCACATGTCCCGAGCAGCTTAGTGAAACCCTCTTGCTAACGGGAAGCTAAAGCTTCTCTCAACTGTACAAGGTCTGATTGGCTCACTCCCTTCCGCTGTATGGACGCACTGGGAGTACATTGAGGCTATCTGAGTAAATTAATGGTCACACACTGAGACCATGAGTCTAGGACTCTAGGAGATACCTAGAGGAACATTTTATCTCCCTTATTACGGGTGTATGTTGAGTTGGGTGGAGCATGGTTCACGAGTATTGGTGGACCCAGTAACATATTAATAATAGTGAAAATATTTGGGTGTAGTTAATACCATTTCTCAGTTACTGATATTATCTTGACGTGTGTAGTTTAATATTTCTTAAATAATTTTGATAGTAGTGTTTTTTGAATGTTTGTGTCATTAAGTGGAACCAGAGTGATACTGTGATTTGATTCTTTTAATGCATCTAATTTTTCTTCATAATTCTGATCTCAGGTATAACCTTTGTTCCCCAGAGTAGTGTTTAAGTTAGGTTAGGAAGAGTGCATCTGTTGGGGTGATATTATTTTGTTGAAAGCCCTTAAGGCCTATTCATTGTAGAGTATTTAATTTCTTATTTTTTATTTCCATTTCCTAAGTGACTGATATTATTTTGTTGAAAGCCCTTAAGGCCTTTTCATTGTAGAGTATTTAATTTCTATTTTTTAATACCATTTCCTAAGTGACTGATATTATTTTGTGAAAGCCCTTAAGGCCTGTTTCATGTGTGCAAGCAACATTTCTTAATACTTCAAATTTATTGTTGCCTCAGTTTCTAATAATTTCTATATCATGTATAACTTTTATTCCCCAGAGTAGTGTTTCAAGTTCAAGTTAAGAGGTGGGCATATTGGTGTACCATTATTTGATTGTGTTTGTAGTGTTGGAGGGAATATAAGTGTCTAAATTTTACAGTGTGTCTCATTCATCCCAGTCACAGACGCTATCCTTCCACGGGTCACGGACAATTCATTTCGTTTAGTAGATTTAAGTGTTCTTGTGCTGGTTCGGGATTTTTCTCAAGGGGCGCTTCCACTGCAATTACCATCTTATAATCTTTAATAAACCCCAAGTCAAGTGAGAAAATAAAGTCCATTAAATTCCGACCGGTTACATATATATAACATGTTCTATACTTCTTCTTAGTCTGTACTCACCCCTGAAGTTGTGAATTACACGAAAGCACTTGGGAACTTCGTGTTTTCTTTTTCCCTTGTGGTTATCAATATATATATATATATATATATATATATATATATATATATATATATATATATATATATATATATATATATATATATATATATATATATATATATATATATATATATCATGTAGATCCACAGTAAAAACGTGGATAAGATAAATCTTGATAAAATCACACGGGGAAAAGGGAAACAACGGAGCACCTTAGCTTTCGTCTTTATTCAAGACTTAAATATACAGGGGAACCTTATTAAACATGAGGTCAGGTCATAATGATGTCATCGACTAATCCCCACACCAACATCAACTCACACGTAGAGGAGCTTAAAAGAAAGAGGGCGACGTGACTAGTCAGGTCAAAGTCAAGTAAAAAATGAGGGACCAACTAAATAAGTGATGAAAGCACGTATTGTGAGCTTACGAAAGATCCCCTGGAAAATATTTATTAGTTATCTAATTCCAAAATGAAGATTGAAAAATAACCCCGATATCATCAAACAGCTCTCTCAAATCAATCCCACTTTACAAAGGTACTCACACTATCCAACCAGGAGCGAACTCGTAACAATGGTTGTAAATTAGACAAATTTAGATTTAGGCGGGAAATAGGTAAACACTGGTTTGGGAACAGAGTAGTGGATGAATGGAACAAGTTACCAAATATCATCATTAACTCGAATACGCTGAATAGCTTCAAACATAGGTTGGATGCTTATATGAGCAATAGGGGTTGGGTGTAAACGGGACTGCCCAGTATGGGCCAAAAGCGCTTGGGAACTTCGTGTTTTCTTTTTCCTTGTGGTTATCAGCATATACCTGGATCACGCGCACCTACAGTGATTTATTTGCCTATATATATATATATATATATATATATATATATATATATATATATATATATATATATATATATATATATATATATATATATATATATATATATATATATATATATATATATATATATATATTTATATATATATATATAGCTTTCGTGTAATTCACATCTTCAGGGGTGAGTACAGACTAAAGAGGAGTACAAAACAAGGTGTATATATACAGAGGAGGGTGAGACCAGGTCCACAATGGTCAGGTATTAGGTAATGACCCTACTAATCTTTAAATAGCACGGCAAAGGTCGGTAGTCAGGTCAGAGGGTAAGGTGACCCAACCTTCTCACCTGGTTACAAATCTTCTTAATTACAAAATTGTCCAGTTTGTACATGCCATTACTCAAATTCATGTTGAATGCTTCGGTATGTTTAATGAGACTAGACTCTATGATGTTCCTACTATCAATTGAATTACAAGGTAATATTGAGGAGGCATTATCCCAGTTAATGCAATGCTTGTTGTCCCTCCAATGAACAAACAGAGCATTGGATTCCTGGCCTCTCCAAGCACTATATTTATGTTGTATAAGTCTAGTTACAAGATCTTTACAGTCTGGCCTAAGTAAAACATACTACATTCCTTGCAAGGAACTTTATAAATGCAACCAATTGTATTGTTGGGGGAGTTCTTGATTAACATTTGTTTAATAGTGCATGAGTTTTTAAATGCCACATTGACATTCCAGGTTTTAGTTGTAAAGGAATGTGTGAGAAATTTTTGTGAAATGGTAATATTAAGATATTCTTATGGTCATGGGTGGGCTTGGGATCAGTTCTATAAAAAGTTTTCTTAGTAATGTTTAGGCATTTGTCTATGAAAGATCTAGGGTATTTAAGGTTTGAGCCAATATTATAGATATATTTATAATCTTCATCAATGAATTCCGGACTGCAAATTCTCAAAGCACGTAAAAACATTGTTGAAAATACTGACTGTTTGACTCTATTATGGTGGGCAGAATAATAATGAATGTATGAACACACATTAGTTGGTTTTCTATAAATACTGAACTTAAAAGTGTTACCTATTCTGTGTATCAGACAGTCTAGGAATGGCAATTTACAGTCTTGCTCTAATTCCACAGTGAATTTCATCGAGGGGGCTAAGTTGTTAAATTGTGGCAGGAAAGCTTTTAGGTCCTCATTACATGGCCAGAGACATAATACATCATCGACATATCTAAACCTGACTGCTGAAGGTGGTAAAATATTACTTAACAGTTTCTTTTCAAAGAATTCCATATATAGGTTGCTTAATACGGGTGAGAGTGGATTACCCATTGCCATATCAATTTTTTGAGCATAACATTCTCCAGTGAATTCAAATTTACAATCCTTAATACATAGTTTGATGAGTTCGATGAAGTCGTCTTTCGAGACGGGCAATGAAATATTATCCAGGGAATCTATGAGGAACTCTAGTATATCATCAACTGGGACCTTTGTAAAGAGTGATGTTACATCAAAACTGACCAGTTTAAAATCATAATTAATGTGTAAGTTATTGAGTTTATCAACCAATTCCATATTATTCACGATATTAGAGTTAGAAATGTTGCCAACTAGGGGATTTAGTAAAGAAACTAACCATTTAGATAGTTTATAAGAGATTGACCCAACTGAGCTAATGATGGGTCTTGCTGGGTTATTAGGCTTGTGGGTCTTGATTACACCGTACATGTATGGCAGTGGAGGGGACGTTGAAGTAAGATGTTTAATGAGAGTAGCTTTGCCTCTCAATAGAGACTTCAGTTTTTTGTTGAACTGGGTGTTAACAGTGTTGAGAGGATTATTTATGAGTTTAGAATATGTTGTAGTATCACATAAAAGGTCATTCATTTTAGAAATATAATCATCTTTGTTTAAAATCACTACTGTGTTGGCTTTATCTGCTTTAGTGACATGCAGATCCTTATTTTTCTTAAGGGCTTGGATTGCTTTGGTGAATCTTTCTGGACAGTTTGGAATACAAGGCTTGGACATAGATGCATACACAACACCTTTACACATGTTCACTTCTTCACTTGTCAAATTACTGAATTTCTCCAAATTGCAAAATGCTCTGGCTATGTCAACACTGTCGACTCCCTTGTTAGAGCCATCAAAACTTAAACCATAGCCGAGGGCACACAACGTATCATTGTCTAGTTGTTTAGAGGAGAGATTCACTACACAGTTGTGATTGGCATCCTTAGTCCAATCACTATTTCTAACAAGGAGTGCCAATTTGTGGTCTATCTTAGCTTGAAGATCAGAACGCACACGTCTCAGGTTATCAAAACAGTAATCCAACATGAGCTTTTTCCAATAACTCGGTATGTTCATATTAAAAACACGCTTTTTTGTCTTACAATACGGAAAGCTTCATCCACTTCAATTTTCTTTATTTCAAAATGTTTCTTGAGGATGATTTCTTGGAACTCACCAAAGGGGCGGTCAGACATCTTCAGGACACGTTGTGGGAGGATTGATCTAGGCATAACAACACAATTGGTTGAATTTATAAAGTTCCTTGCAAGGAATGTAATATGTTTTACTTAGGCCAGACAGGTAAAGATCTTGTAACTAGACTTAAACAACATAAATATAGTGTTAGGACAGGCCAGGAATCCAATGCTCTGTTTGTTCATTTGAGGGACAACAAGCATTGCATTGATTGGGATAATGCCTCCTCAATATTACCTTGTAATTCAATTGATAGTAGGAACATCATAGAATCTAGTCTCATTAAACATACCGAAGCATTCAACATGAATTTGAGTAATGGCATGTACAAACTGGACAATTTTGTAATTAAGAAGATTTGTAACCTGGTGAGAAGGTTGGGTCACCTTTCCCTCTGACCTGACTACCGACTGTTGCCGTGCTATTTAAAGATTAGTAGAGTCATTACCTAATACCTGACCATTGTGGACCTGGTCTGTTGTTGTTGTTGTTGAGATTGTCGGACCGTAGTCCGACACGGGCCTTTGCCTATAGGCGGCCCGTTTGGTGGTTCCGGCTGGAGCTCCAGGAGCAGCCAGACCGGATTGGCATTGGAGGTGGTCCCACCTGCAGATTGGAGGGATACTGCAGGTTGCAAGTGTGAGCGGACCCCCGATCAGTGGACGCTTACCACCAGCCCCCACTCTTGGACGTGGTCAGCTTCGGAGTGGCGCGCCCCCCGAACTGGGGTCCGCACTTGCTGGGAGAGGATGCTTTCTAAGCTATCTGGGTGGTGGGTATCGTGTGATGACCCGGAGTAGGTGGTGAATGTGGTCTGTATGGGCCTTTCGGGTTAGAGTGGCCGCTGGTGTTGTATGTGTTTCTTGGGAGATTTGAGTTCTGTTTCGGAGGCTTTGTGTGACCTCGCAATCGAGGAGATAGTGTTCAAGTGGGTTGGCTGCTGGCTCCTGACAGTAGGTGCATTCCATGACGTCATTTTCGATCATCTGTCAGGAGCACTTGTACCCTAGTCGTAGTCGATGAAGGCTGACTTGGGTTTGTCTTGGAGTTTTCTTGTCAGCGAAAGGTGGTTCCCATTTTGTGGCCGCCAGGTACCATTTGGCTGATTGGGAACCAGCGTTGAGTGCATGAAGGAAGCTCTTTTTGATGTGGAGCTTGGTAGTCTTTCTGAGGTGATTCTTGATCTGTTGCACACTTGCTGGAACTTGGATGTGTACGCTACTAGAACGTGTAGCTGCCTTGGCTGCTTCGTCTGCCACGTCGTTTCCTCCGATCCCTACATGACTGGGAATCCAGTGTAAGACGACTGGTCGGTTTTGGCTTTGGAATTCCTGTAGCTGTGCGAGGATCGAGGTGATGATGTGGACGTTGTCTCTTGGTTGACTGTGTTGCAGCGCCTGCATGGCCGATTTCGAGTCCGTGTGAATTATGATGGACTTGTTGTGTTGTGTTGCAGCGTGTTGTAGGGCCTTTGAGATTGCTACCAGTTCTGTTTGTAGGGTGGAGCAGTCATTGGAAAGTCTCCATTGGAGGGTCTGACCTTGGGTGTAGAAGGCCGCTCCGGATCTATGATGTTTTGGGTCCACCGAGCCGTCTGTGAAGTATGATGCTGCATCAGCCGGTGTCTCGGTGGCTATGGCTTCGAGAGTTATTTTTTTGAGGTCCTCCTTCTGGAGGTTGGCTTTACTATCGCCTAGGTCGGTAAATTTGAGTGTGGCTGGTGGAGGGCTCCATGGTGGAGGAACAGCGTAACCATTGTCTCGTGTGTCTTGGTTGTTCTTGACGAGTGTTTCTGCTTGCAGGTGTCGGATGACCTCGCTTGCCTCGTGCGACCAGGTGGCCCCTCGCACTCTGTGGTCGAGGTGGAGGGAGGCACTGATTCGAATCTTGGCAACTGTGGGCTTGTCTGCTCTACAGATTTTGGCGAGGAGACCGGCTGTCACCTGCTTGACTCGTACTGCCAGGGGTGGTAGTTCGGTTTCCATTTGCAGATTGCAGATTCTGGTCCACATGGGTGCTCCGAGCATGGTCCTGAGAGCATTGTTTTGGATGACTTCTAGCTTAGCTATTTGGTCTTCTCTCAGTCCAATGAGTGCTGGAGCACTGTAATCTACCAGCGATCTGATGGCGGCTGTGTAGTAGGCTTTGAGCACATGAAGGTTTGCTCCTGCGGATTTGCTGGTGAGCGACCTCATTATATTGTGTCTGCTCTTCGTCCTGTGCCTGAGATACTCGAGTTGCGGCTTGAAGGTGAGTTTCTGGTCAAACCAGATTCCAAGACACTGGTGGGCGTTGGTCCAGACTACCGGCGTGTTTTGTATGGAGAGCATCTTGTCTGGTGTGTCTGTGCAGATGGCCATCGCTTTCGACTTGGCTGGATTTATCTTGAGTCCAAGTCTGTTGCACTCCTCTTCTATAAGTTGGAGTGCGTGTTGCGTGTTGGCTAGTCTGTTCGATCCTCTTACTATAAGCTGTAAGTCGTCTGCATAGCATAGGAGCTTGGCTGTTTGTCTGAAAGGAAGTTTGACTAGATTTTCCATCAGGACATTGAACAGCATTGGACTGAGGATGCCTCCTTGTGGGGTTCCGTTTTCATGGACCCTGTAGCTTGAGGTTGCTCCCTGAAAGCGTACTCGTGCTTCTCTCTGTGTGAGGTAGTTCTGGATCCACCCCAGCAACCTTCCTTTGACGCCTTTTTTAGCGAGCGTAGTTGTAATGGCCAATGGATTTGCTAGTTCGAAGGCTTTCTCCAGGTCGAGGAAGACCTGGTCTCACCCTCCTCTGTATATATACACCTTGTTTTGTACTCCTCTTTAGTCGACTGCTGGACCCGGAGCTGCGAAGACTTGCCTCTTCTGCTGTATGTTTGAGCAGTCTGCAACTTCGTTGTGATAGGACACTCAATCCTAGTGATTGTACTTACCCAACATAGTGACGGTGCAATTACCATCACAGATTGTACGAAAAATTCCAACTTCTGGAAAACATATATTTTGGCTCCCCAAATTTTGACTACTACCCGTGCGTCTACATCCTGGATTGGCCAATCAGTGGTGCCCCACGGTGGCGTGATACATGCACGTTTACTGCGGTGCTCTGATTGGCTAACCGAACGTGGCGTGGTAGGTAGACTGTCTCTACTCTCTAAGTCCTCTTCTTTCCTTTTTTCATCCCCCTCATGCACTCCGTTCCTTGAACGGGAGGCGGGACTTAGCGATACGGTCGATCCGGCAAGGGAACCTGTGATAGTGCAGGGCACCCCTTGTCCGGGGGTCACCGGTAGGTGGCAACTTTCTTAGACATAACTATAGTCACAGGTAACCTGGGTGCAGAACCCTACGAGCCCGACGCCCGTCCAAGAGGGGGGGGCGGGGTCACTGCTCCCAGGCAGGAGCCCTGTGTTATAGGTAGGATTAGAATGTAATCAAGGAAGATGACTACAAGCATTAGAATAAAACATAGAGATAAGGGACACTCTATTGGAAGAGGAAAAGTGGCAGAAATCACTTACAACAAATTGCAAGTCCCACTAACAAGAATATTTAGCACCAACGAAGGTTTCAAAGTAATCTGTAAAGATGACTTTGATTCAGACAAAATCCTTTCAAAAGAAGCCAGAGATGTATTTTACAATGAAGGCCTTGTTGTTGTCATGCCACCAAATCAAAAAGCAAAAAGATCAGTTTTCGTTCGTCAAGTCGACCAAGAGATCGGGAGGAAGACATCTGAAGACCTGAAAGATGAACTGGAACGCCAAAACAGGTGGATGAAGATCGAGGAAGTCATTAAGATAAAAGACTACACTCATGTTTTCAAGATTACCTTTGAAGAAGTTTAAATGGCTGAAAAAGTTTTACAACAGGGCTTTCTAATATTTAACATGTCAGTAACACCTCATCAAATAAAGAAGGAAACATTCATCAGTCTGCAAACTTGCTTCTCCTGCTACAAATATGAAGAACACACAACGAGAGACTGTCCAGAAAAAGAAAAAAAGTACTGCTCAGATTGTGCAGGCGACGACCATACCTACACTGAATGTAAGAACACACATGTTGGCTGTCTCAACTGTAAGAGAAACGGGAATGCATACATAGGACACAGGACGTTAGCAATGGCATGCCCAATAAAAAAACACATGATAAAGTACAAGGAAAAAGGAACAAGACAAGAAGGATACGACATAAGTCGAAATAGCCAAGAGAGCGGTCCAAGAGGCTCACAGACCAGAATCCACCATATTAAACTTAAGTGAGCCAATACATGACAAGGTAATGATTAGTATGATCCATGCACATTTGCACAATATCATTGCACCCGGATCATACAATGAGGAGTTAAGGAAAATGTTTAAATTGAATAACCTACCAGAGATGATATTTCCAGAGAATCCAGAATCCGAAAAACTATTTCAGGCAACATACGCAAGCGAACTGAGAGAAAGACTACAGCTAGACAAACAAAGGTTTGAGCAAGGAGCAACAGCTGATACACAAGGAACACAAGCGACTGATAGAGATCCCAGACAAATGACTAGAAGTGACAAAGAGAAGATAGAAATAACAAAAGGACAGACTACAAGACAAAGGATTAGGAGGAGAGAAGATAAGATGGAAACTGATCACAATATACAACCTGAATCTGCTGAAGATATTGGATTAAAAGTTATCATTACAACAAAACATGGAATCCCAACATCGAGACCAACAGGAGGGACAATAGTAAAAAACTGTGAAGGAGGGATATACAAGTGGACATATCAAGAAAAATCCCTAAGTGAAGATTACGTCTGGTCACTAATCACTACGGACAAACTAAAGATTACGACCAATGACTTTAAAATAGTAGACCCGTCAGAGTTTAGAAGAGTCAGAAGCGGGAAACAGGACGATAGGTCTCCACTCCAACTGTCACAATCCAAGTATAAGAAATAATGGACAATAGACAAACAGTAAGAACTTTTAGAATAATACAACACAACGTAAGAAACTGGAAGACCAAGAGAATTAACCTAAGTAATATATATCAAGAAATTGACCCTGACATTATACTAATAAACAGTCACGGTGAGACAGAAAACAACAACATAAAACTCTTTAACTATTATGTAAACCAAAGAAATAAATCGGGCGAGAAAAATGACGGAGTAGCTATAGCGGTTATGCTGTCTATAGAAACCAACGCCTTTCAATGTTTTTTTAAGGGAAAACAACAAAAGATATAGACTCAGAAATGGACAGACTGCACTCAGCAATAAAAACATCTATAACCAAACACACTCCTACTTCACACTTTAGAACATTACCCAACAACAGACTACCAGAAGAAGTTAAATTAATCCAGACCCATTACAATGAAATAAACAGGTATATGGAAAGACACGGCAGTAACAGATGGCTATATACGACACAGACAGCACTACAGATAAAATTAAGAGACGCATGTAAGGAAGCAAACAATAAAAAATGGAATGATATTATAATGGCGGCTGACATGACTAAAGACACAAAAACATTTTGGACTTCCATAAACAAGATGATGGGGCACAACAAGCAAAAAACACCATACATTAAAGACCAAAATGGAACAAAATTGCACGAGGAAAATGAACAAGAGTCAGCATTCAAAAGGGAATGGGTAAAAGTTTTTAAAATATCAGATGAGGAAAATGAAGATTTTGATAGTGAACACGAAGAAAGGATAGAAGAAGAAATGGGAAGACATATACATAGAATCACCCCAAAGCAATATATAGACTATAACTTATTACCTAATAATCAAATAATAACCATGGGAGAAATGATGCACTGTCTGAGGAAGTTTAAGGAAAAAGCCCCCGGGCTCACAGGTATTACACGAAATATGATCATGAATCTACCTGAAAACATTTTAAAAACACTATTAAACATTTATAACGCATGCTTAATAACCGGTTACTTTCCAGACAAACTAAAATATGCTAAAATGATATTTATTCCCAAGGAGGGTAAGGACAATAAGGAAATATTAAACTACAGGCCAATATCTTTATTAGAAATTACCGGGAAACTATTGGAAAAAAATTTAAATTCAAGACTTATAGCCTTTGTAACACAACATGGGAAAACTAACAATATACAACATGGATTTATGCCCAATAGAAATACCCTAACTGCAATAGCTATAATAACGGAAATAATTGCAATAGAAAAAAGCAAGGGTAACCAGATCAATATAATTTTAAGGGACGTTTCTAAGGCTTTTGATAAAGTTTGGCATTTAGGCTTAAAATATAAAATATTAAAACTGGGACTTAACGAATACTTGCTAAGAATATTGTGTAACTATTTAGATGATTGGAGAGCACAAATTCAAATTGGAAACTTTATGGGAACTATGTTAAATCTTGAGAGTGGAGTACCTCAAGGAGGATGCCTTTCTGCAACACTATATAGAATTTATACTTCAGACACACCTCAACCTACCCCCTTTAGCGAATATGTAATGTTTGCTGATGATATTACTCAAATAGTATCATACCCAGGAAAATCAACCCAATTTATGGCACTCTACACGGTAAGAGCGATAAAAAACATAAATGATTTTGAGAAAAAATGGAAAATCAGGACAAATAAGAACAAATTCAAGATAATACCAATAGCCAAGATTAAAACAAGTCCAGTAATAGTCGACCAGGAACTATACCCATACGACACTGAAGGCAGGATGCTTGGACTAAAACTAACAAAAAGAGGATATATAACATACATAAAAGATAAAGAACGACAGGCAAGAATAAGATTATCAAAAATAAAACGCTTTAAGAACCTTAGCATTAATAACAAAAGAAAGATTTATATTGCCCTTGTCAAATCAATTATGGACTACCCACCCATCCCATTGAACACCCTTAGTAAAACGTGCATTAAAAGGTTACAAACAGTACAAAATATAGCCCTCAGATTTATATATAACATAAAATATACAGACCACATCAATAATGAACAGCTACACAACAAAGCTGCAAATATTTGGAAAAAAGTGACTGAACTTAACACAGATACATATCAAAACTGGATAAATAATATAGACAACGAAGAATTCCAAGAACACAGTTGCTTTAAATCAGCCAGGAAGAAAGTAATTGAACCATCTCCTGCCCCAATATACACATAAAACATTAATAGAGAGAATAAAAGATGAGAGTGATCTACCAGCTCCACTAAGAACCTGGCAGGCCTCTCCATACAGTGTACCTTTAGACTAACACAACTAATATTTAACATTTAACATTTAACATTGAACTAACATCTTAGCAAAAAAAAGAAAAAAAAAATGTGACTACCCTCCCAGCTACACAAGGACCTGGGCGGGCTCACTAACTCCATCAAAAAAAAAATAATAACAATAATAATAATAATAATGTGATTACCCTCCCAGCTACATCAGCCAGGAAGAAGTAATTAAACCACCTCCTGCCCCAATATACACATTTACACATAAAACATTAATAGAGGAATAAAGATGAGAGTGACCTATCAGCTCCACTAAGAGCCTGGCAGGCCTCTCCATACAGTGTACCTTTAGACTAACACAACTAACACTTAACTAACACCTCAAAAAAAAAAAAAAAAAAAAAAA
>NW_024753319.1:0-55241 GCF_018991925.1 Homarus americanus
GCGTGAGGCATCTATCTGCAGAACTGTCGGCAAGGCTGGGTCAAACGTGGCAAGGACAGGTGGACGAGACAGGGCCTGTTTCACTTGCTGGAAGGCCTTGTCGTGGTCGGGGGTCCACAGGAATGTCCTCTTGGGGCTCATCAGGGGGCGAAGTGGTTGAGCAGCTGCGGAGATGTCCGACGAAAACTCTGCTAACTGGTTGACGAGACCGATGAAGGACCTCAAGTCGGTAAGGTTAGCAGGGGTGGGAAAATCCGTGATGGCGCGGACCTTTTCCGGGTCAGCTGCGATACCATTCCCTGAGAGGGTGTACCCACAAAAGTCAACTGAAGAGCTGGCCAGAACAAACTTGTCAGCATTTAGGGTAATGCAGTGCTTCCGGCACCTGTTGAGTACCTCGTAGATACGGCAGAGGTGATCCATATAATCCTCGTCGTACACGAGTATGTCGTCGACCACTTTCACGCAGTTTGCCAGACCTTGTAGAGCCATATCACCTCGAAGACAGAAAGCGTCTCCTGTAGCGGCGAATCCCATGGGGACCACGGCAATAACTGTAACGTCCATGCAGGGTGATGAAAGTTGTGAGTGGTCGGTCTTCTTCGGCAAGCTCTATCTGCCAGTATCCACACAGGGCGTCCATCGTCGTGAAGAAGCGCGCCTTCGGGTTCACACTGCGTATAGCTGCAAAGGGTGTGGGAGAAGGGTGCGCAGGACGAGACACCTGGCTGTTGAGCTTGGAGAGGTCAGTGGTGATCCGAACACCACCTTTGGGTTTTGCGACGACAACCATAGGGTGACACCATGGAGACGGGTCATCGCCGGTTGGTGCAATAATTTCTTGGGCGACCATGGAGTCCAGCTCGTTTTTGACCGCCTCGCGGAAGGCCAGGGGAACCAGTCGAGGGGTGTAAATAGCGAAGGGCTTCGCGTCGTCCCTCAGGTGGATCCTCATGGGGGGGGGCCTACCATCTTCTTGAGAGGCTTGGATTCCAGAGCGGACTTGGTCACCAGAACGTCGCTAAATTCCTTCAGGAAGTACTTCCGAGCATCCGAAGGAGAGGTGTCACTGGCAAGAGGCAGGGGTAGGGCGGCAGCAGGGTAGTTGCTGCTCCCTTCGTGCACCCTGTTGGCGTGTTTTACCTCGAGAATAGGTTTGGGGAAGCCCTGGGAGATGATGGCCAACTCTTGACAATGTCTGTAGGACAGCAAAGGAGTCGGGACACCGTTATGCACATCAATCCAGGCTTGACACGACCTGTTGCCAAAGGTGACCTGTGCTTGGAGTGAACCTAGGGCTGGGGCCATCTGTGAACCATCTGCCGTGAAGCGGAGATCCTTGGCTGGCGGTCCTAGATCACTTGGAGAGAGCCCCAAGCATTGCAAATGCTGGGGACCGATGACTGTAGCATCAGCGCCGGTGTCGGGCAACATCTGAAGACGGGATGACACACTGCTGTAGGTCATGATGACGTTGATGTGCTTGGGAACTTTGGTCCTTGGACGCGAAGGGGAGTACACCTTCCTAATATGGCTCGAGCGTTGTCCAGGGTCGACATGCTTCTGAGTGGACGAATGTGGGCGGCCCTCACTGGTGGAAGGGCGTTGCTGCTTCTGCCGATGCTGTCCCTTGGGTTTGTTGGTAGGGTAACACTTGTCGTAGTGGCCTAGACGACCGCACACATTGCACTGGACGCGATTAGCTGGGCACCGTACTGTGAGTGACCAGTGGCCCTTACGGTCACAACTGTTGCAGGTAGACTCAGCAGCTGGGCACGCCTGTGTTCCATGCTGCTTACCACAGTTGTTACAAAAGGAACCGGGCGTCGGCGTAGTGGGCGAAGGCGTTGGGGTAGACTTCTTGTCCTTCTTGTACCGGGACACAGCGCGTACAGCTGTAGGGGGAGCTCGGATGGCAGAGGTGGCACACCTGGCAGCCTCATAGGAGCGACATATTGTCAACACATCCTTAAGAGAAGAGGAAGAGTCGAGGGAGGTGAGGCGTTGGACAAGCTCCTCGTCCTTAACATCCATCAGGATCACCTGCTTCAACTGGGTCTCCTCGCACTGCTGGTGGTTACCTGGGCATATATCTACCTCTTCTGAGGCTCTCTTGAGTCGTACATAAAAGGCATCAAAAGTCTCGCCCTCCATCTGTCTGCAGCTAAACACTTCCCTCCTGCGTAGAGCTTCATTCCGCTGCCCTTTGATGTGCCGTTGTAGAATATCCAGCACCTCCTCTACAGATAACGAAGAGGTCGGAGGTACCTGCAACGTATGTTCCAAGACACGCTGAGTTTCCAAAGACAGGCACATACGCAGCTGAATAAGTTGTTTAGGCTGTGACAAACTCTGGAGATCCACCATTGTAGCATAATCAGTCCACCGTTGCCGCCATTCACGAAAAGTCTGGAAATTCACATCAGGCTTCAAGATGGGCGGTGTTTGAGCGGCCGCTTTACGTGGGGCTGGGGGGGCGTGAAGGAAGCATTGATGAGGTATCTGAACCAGTCGATACCGAGGCAGTGTTAGAGCCAGGGGCTTGGTTAACAGTGAGGCGAGATATCAAAGCTTCAAACCGTGCACTGTCTTCCAATCTCCGTTGGTGGTCTCTCTCTGCCTCTGCTCGCCTTCTTTCTTCATTCTCCACAAGTCTGTTAGCTTCGTCCTCGCGCCTTTCATCCCTCATGAACTTCATTAAAGCAATTATCTCTGAAGACAACGCTGGAGATCGAGGTGGTACTGCTGGTCATCCCATCTCTGCTGAGCTGTCAAACCCCAGCTCATCCGGGCGTGGCTCCGACTGGAACAAAGTCATTGAAATGCACAGATAAGTAGATTATATATATAAAATACATATAAAGGAATGGCCGCAGTCAGTGTGTTCGTACGTGTGTGTGTGTGTGTGTGTGCACACGTCTCGGGCAGTCTCGCTGTGAGGGGGTGGAGGCGGCGACTCACATCTGTCGTCAGTTACCCTCCAGGCATGGCGAGGGGAGGTGTACTCAAGTCTACTCCTCACAAATGCCCAGAACATGCCTTACACCTTGGGAATCCTTTAGAACAAGGTCACACAGTTATGGCACTAAACACACATTGCACTATACACTTCACAGGAAATCACTGACACTGCTCAAAGTTGCTATAAATTCTTTGAAGAGACGGCCATTAGCGGTGGTTGACACAGAGCAGGGGTCCATAAGCCGGTCTTGCCACAAACTTTACACTTCACTTGTATAATGGTCCAGTATAATGACTCACTGCACCATGCATGTGTTCTGGGTATCAAGTTCTATCTACAGGAGCGAACACAAACACCTGTAGAGTTTTCGTAGGTTCTATTTCCTGGATAAACAGATACACAAGGGAGGTGGCGCTCCTTACTCTGTCTGGGGGTCAACTAGCCTTTCGGGCGACATGTGGGAAGTGATACATTAGCAGCTTCTATATGTCGCCAGGCACATTAATTAAGCGTATGGGACATGGTAAATACATTGCCACACGCTGCTAGCAAGGCTGAATAAATAGTGTATATAAATGGAGCACATACACATAGCCTTGCTATGTCTGTCTGTATGCATATACCTTACTCCCCACTGGTGGTGTGAGTGACCCACACTCCAGCTGGAGAGCAGCTATAGCGCGATATTCCCGACGTGGTTTGAGCTCTTTTCCTTCTACTGCTATTTTTCCTTTTTTCGCTCTGGCCTAGGGACCTGCACCCTCAAAAGTGTATTCGTCCTGCAGTCCCCCCTGTAACTGTTCACTTCCCTCCCAGGAGATTGTGAACACGAAAGGGGGTTGGAGCAAGAACTCACTCCAGCCGAGTCTTTCCAGGAAAACCGTGATCGTGCGGGTCCACCTGGAAAGAGGGTAGCAATCCTCATCCTTACCCAATAGGCACACTTAGCTCACGTCTATAAGTGAGCAGTCACATACACTAGGAAGTAGGTTTCCCCAACGGGGCTCCGGGAGAGAAGCTCAGGAACCACTCTACAACCACCCGGCCATCAAGTGCCTGTGGGGAGTGTTGAAATTCCTCTGCTACTTACTCAACCGGAATAGGTAAGCTCTGAAAAAAAAAACTCCAAAGAAGAAGAAAACACCACTTAACCACCGGTTATGGAGTGCGTACGCCCTCCTAACCGCGACCCCCGCCTGAACCACCAACCCGACGACCCGAGCCACGACAGGCTCCGCACAGAGAAAGCGGACCAGCTGCGGGCCTTCCACGAAACCCTGAAAAGTAAGAACAACGTCATCCTCACCACTGCCACCGCCCCCAACAACTCCACCACCACTGTTACCGCCACTGAGGACGACAACTGGACGAAGGTTGAAAACAAAAAACGCCGACGTGCTTTTTCGGGAAACGAATGCCGTCAAGCAGCCCAAAAGGCACCCATCACCACCACCAGCTCACCTCCAACGACACTGCCAAAATTCCGGATCACGAAAACGGACACAAAAACGACATATACCGCCATCACAGAGATGGAAAAGCTAAATCCACTGGCCAAGTTCTCAGTGCGGCCCAACCTTAAGTGGGAGATGATTATTCACCCCAAAGACAAGGACTCCGCCACCACCCTCGACACTTAACTGCAAAACACCACCACCGTTGCATCAACCAAGCTGGACCCCGCCCAGAAACTGATGAAGTCGGTAGTCCTCCGGTACCCAAAGGAACTACCCCTCGAACCCCTGGAGAACCACCCGAAGATCCTAAAAGACGAGAGATGCTCTCCCCCGTCCGACAAGACGGCCACCACAAAACAAGTGCTCATAACGCACTACGGTTCACCCCCCAGCACCATAGACCTCAAAACCTGGGAGATCTACGAAGTGAGGCCCTTCGTCCCAGAGCCCCTGCGGTGCTTCAGATGCCAGAAGTACGGGCACCATCAGACAAGGTGCACGTACAAGGAAATCTGCGCAGTCTGCGCACAGAAGCACGGCACACACTCCTGCCTCACCAAGCTGAAGAATGGGGAAAAAATTGCCCCCAAGTGTGCCAACTGCGGGGGCAAACACCACGCCTGGAATCCTGGATGCTCCGAGAGAACAAAGAGGGTCCAGGCAAACCGACCAGCAGCAAGACCGGCCCCCACCGCCTACACACCAGCTCCACCAAGTACCTTCGTGTGGGGAACCCAAAGGCCAAAACAACAAAGACAACCTCCTCAGCCAGTCAACACCCAAAGTGCAGCCCAGTTTCCTGGCCTCACTACGGCCACACCTCAGCCACCCAAGCAGCAGACAACGACAACCACGAGAAAGGCAAAAGAAGCACACACCAAGGCACCAGAAGGAATGATACACGTATCAGACCTAGCCAAGGTACTGACAACCTTCGCGGAGGGCCTAGCCGGACTACTGGGCCACAAGATCCAGCCCACACAGCTCCAAATACTCATGGGGAGCGTCGTCGGGCAAGTCGCCACAGCTCCAGCCACCTCAGTGGAGGACGCCATGCCGGTCCCCACTCGAGTGACAGCCGAGGTACACTCTACACCGAAAAAGGCCACCAGAGAACCCAAGATACCGACAGCTCCCAGAAAGAAATTGGACTTTTCAGCTCACCTGAACCGAACCACGGCCCAGAAGGCAAAAACCACCACAGAACAAGAAGATATGAACCTGATCCAGTCGGAATCGGACCTGAACATATCCATCGAGGACCACCAGAAGTCCCCGATGAAACAGTGGTGGAAAACATCAGCAACATGGAATGCTCAGGGCATCAAAAACAAGAAACACCTCCTGCAAGAAGCAGCAACCAAGGACAAGCTTGACATAATTCTGCTACAAGAAACACTTCTACAAGAACACCACTGTTTCAAATTCAGTGGTTACAAGACATACAGGAGGCATTTCACGCAGGCGTCAACAAGAGGATGTATGATCTTGGTCAAGTCAAGCATACCCTCCTCCGAGGTCATGCAGCAATTTCCATGTGGGGAAAACATCGAGACACAGGCCGTCAAAGTAACCCTCCAAGAACGGGAATTAACTGTTCACAACATCTACAAGAACCCAAGGGGCTCACTGGAGGTGACTCAATTATTCGCTTCGGCCTCTGACCACGCCACACTCATAGGAGGGGATTTCAATGCACATCATCCCTTCCTAAGCTCGGTAAGCCCCACAAATGAAGACGGCCTACACCTATACACCACCTTTCAAGACACACCCGAGATCTGCCTCCTGAACACCGGAGAGCCCACCCACATTAGGGGAGGAAGGCTAGATCTAACCTTCGTCTCCAGTGCACTACAGCCTTCGGCCTCCTGGCAGCTACACCCCACGCTGACCAGCGACCACTTCGCCACCCTAACAACGCTGAAGGTGAACAAACTCCCCACTCCACCCCCGCCGAGATGGAGATACAATACCCAAAAGGCAGACTGGGGACTATTTAAGAAACACCTGGCTAAGTGGCGCGAAAAATCACAGCCGGCCGGCGCAGCACCCGTGGACGAGACAACCCTCCACCAACAATTGGTCGAGGCGTTTTATCAAGCGGCAGAAGAGGCTATCCCAAAAACAAAACCCACATCAAGACAGTACAATGATTACTGGTACTACTGTCCCAGGGTGAAAGAACTCAACCACAGAGTGAACATGGCCCGAAGAAACTACGGGAGACATCCCACGGAAACAAACAGACATCTCCTGCAAGTCATAGTTAAGGATACCAGGGAAGTGAAGGAAGAAATAAAAAACGCAAGCTGGCTCAAGTGGTGCTCCAAACTGAACGAGCACACCTCCCTTGGCAAGATGTGGGCCCAGATCCGAAGGGCATCTGGGAAGGCAACACCACCACCACCAACCCATCCCAACCCAGAAGAGGAAGCCAAGAGACTTGCAAAACTGTTCTCCGACCGAGCAGCAACGAAAAACCTCCCGAGACAGGCGGAGGAGACACAACGGCGTCTGCGACAGACCAAACTCCAGATGATCCAAGAGGCCTGCAATGGTGAAATTGACACCGATAGACCCTTCAACCACCAAGAAATGTAGAAGTCGATAAAACGAAGCAAGGACACAGCACCAGGGTCCGACAGGATAACCTACTCCATGCTTCCCCATGCAGGAGAAGCCGGGCACGAGGCTTTGCTACAAGTCATCAATGCTTCGTGGACAGCAGAGAGACTTCCACCGGAATGGAAGAAGGCAGATATACAGCCCATTCGGAATCCCAGAGAACCAAACAAACCAAGACCCATCTCCCTCCTCATCTGCATAGCGATGACGGAAGAAGGAATGGCTCTCAACAAACTCAAGTGGAAAGTAGGCAGCCCACACCCTCACATTTTTGCTTATACCGAGAGCACCGGCACAGGCAACAACATTGCCGAGATACTCAGCACAGTGGACAATAAACCAGCTTTGGTGGTCTTCCTCGACTTGGAGAAGGCCTTCGAACTAGCAAATCCACTGGCCATTAAAACGACGCTCGCCGAAAAAGGCGTCAAAGGAAGGTTGCTGGGGTGGATCCAGAACTACCTTACACAGAGAGAAGCAAGAGTACGCTTTCAGGGGGCAACGTCAAGCTACAGGGTCCACGAAAACGAAACCCCACAAGGAGGCATCCTCAGTCCAACGTTGTTCAATGTCGTGATATAAAATCTAGTCAGACTTCTTTTCAGACAAACAGCCAAGCTCCTCTGCTATGCAGACGACTCACAGCTCATTGTAAGAGGAGCAAATAGTTTAGTCAACACGCAACACGCACTCCAACTTATAGAAGAGGAGTGCCACAGACTTGGACTCAAGATAATTCCAGCCAAGTCGAAAGCGATGGCCATCTGCACAGACACACCAGACATGATGCTCTCCATACAAAACACGCCGGTAGTCTGGACCAACACCCCCCAATGTCTTGGAATCTGTTCGACCAGAAACTCACTTTCAAGCCGCAACTCGAGTATCTCAGGCACAGGACGAAAAGTAGACACAACATAATGAGGTCGCTCACCAGCACAACCGTAGGAGCGAACGTACACGTGCTCAAAGCCTACGACACCGCTGCCATCAGATCGCTGGTAGATTACAGTGCTCCAGCACTCATTGGACTGAGAGAAGACCAGATAGCTAAGCTAGAAGTTATCCAAAAATAATGCTCTCAGGATCATGCTCGGAACACCCATGTGGACCAAAATTTTCAATTTGAAAATGGAAACTGAACTACCACCCCAGGCAGTACAAGTCAAGCAGGTGACAGCCGGTCTCCTCGCCAAAATCTGTAGATCAGATAAGCCCACAGCTGCCAAAACGCGAATCAGTGCCTCCCTCCACCTCGACCACAGAGTGCGAGGGGCCACCTGGTCGCACTAGGCAAACGAGGTCATCGGGCACAGGGAAGCAGAAACACTCGTCAAGAACAACCAAGACATCCGAGTCAGGGATTATATAGTTCCTCCACCATGGAGCCCTCCACCAGCCACATTCAAAATTACCGAACTAGGTGATAGCAAAGCCAACCTCCAGAAGGAGGACCTCAAAAGAATAACTCAGGAAGCCATAGCAACCGAGACACCGGCTGATGCAGCATCATACTTCACAGACGGCTCGGTGGAGCCAAAACATCATAGATCCGGAGCGGCCTTCTACACCCAAGGTCAGACACTCCTATGGAGACTTTCTAATGACTGCTCCACCCTACAAACAGAGTTGGTAACAATCTCAACGGTCCTACAACACGCTGCAACACAACACAACAAGTCCATCATAATTCACACGGACTCAAAACGGTCATGCAGGCGGTGCAACACAGTCAAATAAGAGACAACGTCCACATTATAACCTCGATCCTCACACAGCTACAGGACTTTCAAAGACAAAAACGTCCAGTCGTCTTTCACTGGATTCCCAGTCATGTAGGGATCGGGGGAAATGACATGGCAGACGAAGCAGCCAAGGCAGCCACACGTTCTAGAAGCGTACACATTCAAGTTCCAGCAAGCGTGCAACAGATCAAGAACCACCTCAGAAAGACTACCAAGCTCCACATCTAAAAGAGTTTCCTTCACGCATTCAGCGCTGGTTCCCAATCAGCCAAATGGTACCTGGTTGCTACAAAAGGGGAACCACCAATCGTGGACAAGAAAACACCAAGACAAACCCAAGTTAGCCTTCATCGAGTACGACTAGGGTACAAGTGCACCTGGCAGACGATCGGAAATGTCGTCAGGGAATGCACCTACTGTCAGGAGCCAGCGGCCAACCCACTGGAACACTATCTCCTCGACTGCAAAGTCACACAAAGTCTCCGAAACAGAATTCGAAACTTCCAAGAAGAACACACAACACCAGCGGCAACTCTAACCCGAAAGGCCCAAACAAACCACATTCACCACCTTCTCCGGGTCATCACACGATACCCACCACCCAGATAGCTTAGGAAGTATCCTCCCCCAGCAAGTGAGGACCCCAGTTCGGGGACGCGCCCATCCGAAACTGACCACGTCCAAGAGTGGGGGTTGGTGGTAAGCGTTCACTGACCGAGGATCCGCTTACACTTGCAAATTTGCAGTATCCTTTCATATTTGCAAGTAGGACAACCTCCAATCCCAATTAGGTCTGGCTGCTCCAAGAGCTCCAGCCGGAACCACCAAACGGACCGCCTACAGGCAGAGGCCCATGTCGGACTACGGTCAGACAATCTCAACAACATCAACAACTTGTAATTTAGTTGCTTCTGATGATGTCTTGAATAATGACGATAGCTAAGGTGCTCCATTGTTTCCGGCCGTGGTAGGACCTCTTTTCAGACCCTTCACTGCTAAAGCCAGCCAGCCTTTGTTATCCAACTGTTGACGACCGGACCGAAACTATTCACATTGAACAATGGAACACAGAATCTTCTCTGGAGGACTCACTGAAGGGAACACCCTTACTGTGTCACCCTGACTGCTCTGGGAGTACTCCCAGACAAGAGTGGCGCAGCTTGGACACCCTGCAGCATCAAACGACGGAACGGCCGTCACCGGACTACCCCACGAGCGATCAGGATTGTCAACACTAGCTAGTCCTCCCTCCTGCTGGAAGGCAGCTATAGCGTGGCGATCCTGACGTGGTTAGGGGTCTATCTCTACTACTAAATCTTTCTTTTTCTTCGTTCTGACCTGGGGACCTGCACCCTCGGAGGTGCATTCGTCCTCGGGTCCCCCCTGTAGCTGTTCACCTCCCTCCCAGGAGATAGTGAACACTGGAGAGGGACAGGAGCAGAACCTATCCCTCCGCCGAGCCTTCCTGGGTAACCGTGATCGTGCTGGTCCACCTGGGAAGGGGGTCGCATTCCTGAATCCTTAACCCCTTGAATAGGTACACTAGCTCACGCCTATAAGTGAGCAAATAAAAACACGAGGAAAGTAGGCTTCCCTAACGGGCTTCTGGGAGAGAGGCACTTGACCATCAAGCGGCGGTGGCGCGGGGGGGGGGGGTTCAAATTTATTTTGTAGGTTGCTCTCCCGGAATAGGTAGGACACAAGCTTCGCCCCACGCAAAGGTGGCCTTACCCACCACTGAACGGATGAAAAAAAGACAACCGAAGCATGACAAAGACAACGAGTAACAGGATTCGGGTGCGTTCCCTCCGCAGGGCCGTATGCGATAAACGCAAAGACGAACTAGGCACTATCTTATGTGCCCACCTCAACATCAAATTCGCGGCCCTCATCGAAGCAAGAGACTCATACATAGTTCTCTGCTTAGAAGAAAAAGATGTCGAGTTTATGCTTGCCACAGATGCTGTCAAAAAACTGAAAAAGGAGAACTTTGAAATAGTTGTACTACCCTAAGTAAGAGCGAAGAAATCCATCGCAATGAAGAGGGTGGACAAGTTCATCACGCAGAAGACACCAAACGACATCGGAAATGAATTAGAAGAGAGAAACACCTGGGCAAAAGTGGAGGAGGTAGTGTTGATGCCAAATGCACCAACTATGATGAAGATCAGATTCACTGAGATCTCCATGGCTCAGAAGGCGATAGAAAGCGGTATAAGCATATCACACTATCATATACCGAAAAGGAAGAATTCTACCCAATAACACCATGCTGGACATGCTATAAGTACAATCACACCTCAGCCAGCTGCCCTGAAAAGGACAAGAATTACTGCTCTGAATGTGCGGCGGAGGGCCACACATGCAGAGATTGCACAGACAAGGATAAGCCCAAATGCCTAAACTGTAAAGGGTATCACCGGACACTTGCCTCACAAGAAATTAAATAATAAAAGACCTAAAAGAGAAAGAAAAGGTCAATAAGAAAATGGAAATAGACCCAAACAAGACCTATGCAGCCATTGCAAAACTTCAGGACACAACAAAAAAGGCCCTGGAAAAATCAAAAGAAGTGCAACCAACTCAAGCTACCTACCTTAAACTTAACGAAGGCCTCCCATTCACAATTCTAACAGCAATAATACAAGCACACGTCAACAACGTTGCCAAAGGAACATTTGGGAAAACCATAAAAGAGATGTTCGCTGCAAACAATATACCCCATGTGAACTTCCCAGACGATGCTCCATCGACAGAGATATTTAAAATTATAACAGAAAGCAGCCTGGGAATAGAAAAAACTCAAGTGCAACCGCAACGGACAAGAGAGGAACTAAAACGCAAGCATCAATTCCAGAACAGAAAAGTAGTGGAAACAGATACCGAGGACTTACTAAACAGATCATACCCTCAAGCAATAAGCACAACAGACAAGCCACAGATACAAAAAAGGACTCAACCAAACCAAAGGCACGGAAGGAGATCACCACTGGCCACCGAGCCCCACCATCATCACCAATTAAATCTCAGAAGATTCCTGACTACGGAGAGAATATCGGCATTCGATTATTATCCGTCAACTCACAACCGATAATCCCTAACGAAAAACTTAAGTCAACATGAAATATACATTAACTGATTGTCAATAGAGTGGAGGAGTCACACATTGAAACCCTAACCAGAAGCGGGAGAATAAACACCAAATACAACAACATTGAAAAAGTCGACATTACAATATATAAGAAAATAAGAACAGGCCTAAAAGAGGAACGGCAGAGATATCCGACAGGAGAGACAAGAGCCAGCAAGCAATTTGCACTGAGTTCGCGGGATCCACAAGTGCACAGAACCGAAACATAAAGATTTTACAACAAAATGTCCTTGCCTGGACACAGATACGGAAAGCAGAGCTAACAAATGTATAAAACACATTGGACCCGGACATAATACTAATCAACCTGCTTGTAAGCAGAATGCCGGGAGTGGTTGTAGATTTTTTCTTTGATTTTTTTTTAGATGGGGTTTGTCAAGTGCAGTAGACACCGAGATTGGAAGACGGATTGGCAGTTATGCAATCATCTGATGGGTATCTGTCACTAGTTGAGTAAAGATACCAGTTGAGAGTTCTCAAGTTTTGCCGGTAAAGTCCTAGCTAGGCTTATGGTGGGTGTGTATAGGAGTAATGTTCGTGACTTTTAGGTGGAGTCAGGCCTCGACATGGCGCTAATTTCACCACATAGCAAATGCCATAAGAACAGATAGTTTTAGGTTTGGTTGTACTCCCATAAGGACCGTTAGGATTTGCATGTATTCTTGGGAATCTCCGCTCGTTCGGGATCCTTCGAAGGTTGCTGCCTTTCGCGAGTAGGACATGGCTATTTAGTTTAAAGCCAAACAAATCATTCCTTCGACTTGATGGGGTCTGTTCATCTACGTCCTAGCTTGAGAAGTCTAAGTTAAATCTCAGTGGTGTCGAGTAAGCATTTGGACAATCTCCTCTTTGAATTTTGATATGAGAAACTGTATCTTCAGAGTGTGTATTGTGTAACAAATCTTTATGCTATGTATGTGACCCCATTTTTATGCTTTTTCTTTATTGTTACATTATTCTCCTATGTATGTTTAATTACTTGTATTTTGTTTCCCTATGCCATGTGTCAATGATAATAGATTGTTTTTTTTTTAGCTACCGTTTATCCCATGTGTGTAACCACTGTGTTTTTTTTATTTTGTATGCTTTGTACCAGATACCTGTAATAGTCCTGATGTGTTTTACGAGTGTATGTAGTGTGAAACCGTGACGAAAGGTAACAGTTGTTTAAAGAATCTGTGTAATTACTGTACATGTTTAGCGAACGTTACAGCTTAATAAGAATCTCGGGAAACGGGAGAGCTTTGTCATGGTCACGTTGACTGCTGATCTATTTAACTAATGATTCTTATTAAACTCTACGACTGCAAAACATGAGTGAGTTCGCGACCCCCGAGAAGACATGTTTTTCCCCATAGACTCTACACTTGTGTTTCCCTCCTAGTTTGCCCCGCCTTTGTGAAGACAGTTATCAATGCGTTGTTGTTCCACTTTCTCCTGGGAAGCTCAATCTTGAATTAGTCTGTGTATATGAACTCAAGTAATTCGCCAGACCTTTGTCAACTGAGGGTCATCTTTGAATGAGTAACAGTTAGTTTGTTTGTAATTATTGTCATTGCGTGAGTAGCGATCACTGGCAACTCAGGGGTATATATACCCGTGCATCGCACAGGACTAGCGTCCCCTGACGCCGCTCTCCAACGTTCGTTCCAGGTATGTTTATGTGTAGCCATTCAGTTAATTCAGTCAATTGTAGTGAATATCAGTGTTCATCAGTGTTCATACTTTAACAGTTGAATTGTCATTCACCCAGTGTAAGAAAAGTACTATAATGTAAATATGTTTGTCGTCTAGACAAGAGAGTTGTTTGTGTTGTCATGCTTCCCAGTCCGTCCCCTAACGCCGCTCTCAAACGTTTGTTCCAGATCCCATTGTGATTCTTGCATCGCTCAACAACTGCCCCGGATGTAGTAGATACCCAGCAGGGACCATATATGAAACGATGGCACCGATGCGGCCTGATTAATGTGCTCCACTGCCTCGTTGGGCCAGACCCCAGACTCGCCATGTGTCTGGCTACCACACACAATAACAACGGTCGTGAATCTCAGTGTTCTACCCTGGGACACACCCTGGAAGTATATGTCCACAGAGAGTGTTGTAACATGTATGTTAGGGATAATTAGTTGGAAATACTTATCCCATGTTGGGTAGTGGACCCAGGTATCTGCTGATTTCATTATTAACGTGTATGTTGAGTAAGGTCTTGTAACTGTACTGAGAAGTACCACTTGGATGTTGAGTAAAGTAATCTACAATGAGTGCCATGTACTATGTATTGTGAGTAGGGCCAAGGAACTGGTCCTGCTATGCCATGTAATGTAACACTAGTAAGGTTGTGTGCAGTAAGAGTGTAAGATCTGAGTAATTACTGTTGAGTAAAGAAATAAGAAAATAAGTAAAGAAGAAAGTACTGAGTCTGCAATAAGCCCAGGAGTTGAGCCTGGTAGTTATATGATTAATAATATATCTTTTCCCCTTTGATTTCATATTAATAAATTCGTTTCAGAGTACTTTAGGTGTATTCATTTCTCCCACAGTATTTTACCTTTATTTCCATCCAAGTGACTTGATACCAGAATTACCAAACCCATGTGCCTAGACCCTCGACCATGCTACCAAAAGAATGACCATGCCACCAAAGAATGACCATGCTACCAAAAGAATGTCCATGCGACCAAAAGAATAGGTGACAGAACCGAGTAAGAGTAACAACTAAGATAAGAGAAGTAAGTAAGATGAGGGTGGTGTAGGTGATGGGAAAACACGCCGCCTCGCCAAGAGGTCTAACAATTATTGAACTTCACATCTAACATTCAGAAGGCTAATATTCTCACAGGGACATCTTAAAATCCAGTTACCCATAGGAGACCTCAACGCTAAACACACAACCTTAGGACACAATAACAGAAACCCAGGAGGAAAAATCCTCCATGCTCTCATCGAACACGGGACAATAACACACCTCGGGCCCGACTTCGAAACTTACGTATCAGCCGGTAACTCTGGGAAACCAGACATTGTTTTAACCAATAGGCATCACCATCTAAACGTACATCTAAAAGCTGGACCCACAACAACCAGTGATCATCTACCCATAATAGCAACTCTATCCACATCCCCGATACAAATTCTATCAATCCCAAGATTTTCACTCAATAGAACAAATTGGGAAAAATTTTAATCGGATCTTAGCAACAACGAACCAACACTACTACACAACAAAGACACAACAGAGATTGACAAAACACTGGATACATGGTACAATGAAGTAATAACAGCAATGAAAAACAACATACCGTACATTACCATATGCACAATTAACATATGAAGAGAAAATGATCCAAACTAGATTCACCAATCTATATGAATACACAAAAACACACGGGTGGAGCAATGACAACAGAATATTATACAGGAATCTAAAAGAAGAACTGAAAGACATAAGCAAGAACAAACACAATGAAACATGGAACAAGCTGATCCATGATACACAAGCAGACTACAGAAATCCAAAAGCATTCTGGAAAAAAATAAAAAACCTAATGGGAACTAATTCGGAAGAAACTAGCTACATAAAGGACAAAAACGGAAGAAAGGCAACAGAACCACACGATAAAGAACCAATATTTAGAGAATACTGGAAAGACATATTCAGAATCAACGACGAAGACAATAGAAGCTTCTGCCAAGAAACAGAACAGGCAACTAGAACATATTTGAGCCAGAACACAGAGAAATGGAAACCTACCAGGAAAATCAACCTCAATTCATTAAACATCAATAACCCAATAATTGCTCCATTAACTCAAAATGATATTGAAAAAACAATAGCAAGCTTCAAGAACAAAGCACCTGGCATAAGCCAAATTAATAAAATCGTACTACAAAACATTCCTCAGTCTATGATCGAACAGCTTAAAAATATATATAATGCCTCACTTGCAACTGGCTTCTTCCCTACCAAATTTAAAATAGCCAAAATCAGACTCATCCCGAAAGCAGGAAAGAACCATACCCAAGCAGAGAACTACAGACCTATCTCACTACTGGAAACACCCGGTAAAATATTGGAAAAAATAGTCAACCACAGACTCAGAAATTTTCTAGACCAAGAAAACAAATATAACCCGAGACAGCGCGGCTTTCGGAAAAATCGAGGAACCAACACAGCAATAGCACTAATATACGAATCAATTGCAAATGCTGCAAGCAACAGAGACCAATGCAATATAATTCTAAGAGATGTGTCAAAAGCATTTGATAAAGTCTGGCATGAAGGACTGAAGTTGAAAATAATCAAATTGGACATGCCTACCAATATCACAACACTACTATGCAATTTCTTAGACAACAGAAAGGCCAAATTAATCATCGACAACCATCTAGGACAAACTTTCAACCTTCATAGTGGAGTTCCCCAAGGCAGTAATATATCGCCGACATTATACACTGTATACACAGCAGACATGCCGCAACCACGGCAATCAGAATATATAGCATACGCAGATGATGTCACACAGATAGTCAGGTACCCAGGAAAATCCAAACAAATGATGGCCATCAGAACAAGCAGAGAAATAGAGATAATAAATAACTATGAACGAAAATGGAACATAAAAACCAATGTCCAAAAACTCAAAATAATTCACATCGCAAAAACAAACCCCTACCCTATTATTGTCAACAACCAACAAATACCATATGCTGCCAACGGAAAAATATTAGGACTCAAGATAACCAGAAACGGAATAATCCCCCACATCAATGAAAGAATAGCTATGGCAAAATCACAACTTACAAAGTTCAGAAGATTCCGCCAATTAAACACCAACACGCAATTGCACCTATACAAAGCACTGATCAGACCACACTTAGAATACCCTCCGATACCTCTGAACACAATCGCAAGAACTAATCAACTTAAATTTCAAGCAGTGCAAAATATAGCCCTCAGAAGAGCGGCAAAACACCAACCACCATACACACAAACAGTACAAGACATACACACAGAACACGGCATAGACCCACTCAACACCAGAATACACACCCAAGCAAATGCAATATGGGAAAAAATCCAGCAAGAACAGGATCCCATACTAAACCAACTAATTGAGGAAAACAACAACACATCGCACAGATGGTGGCCTAGAAGCAGAAAAAATGATAACGAAGAACCAGAGCCTCTATATACACAATAAAAAAGAACCAAAAGATGGGAACAACTCTCCAGTCACACAAGGACCTGGAGGGACCCCACAAATAAACAAAGACCTAAATAGTTCACAAACACCCACAATAAAAAAAGGAGAAATACATAACAAGGCTTATATATACAGTAGAGGAGGGTGAGATCAAGTCCACAATGCTCTGGTCACTAGGTAGTGACCCTACTAATCTTCAAAAGCGTCGGTAGTCAGGTCAGAGGGTAAGATGATCCAACCTTCTCACCTGGTTACAAATTTTCTTAATTACGAAATTGTCCAGTTTGTACATACCATTACTAAAATTCATGTTGACGGATTCGGTATGTTTAATGAGACTGGACTCTATAATGTTCCTACTGTCAATTGAATTACAAGGCAATATTGAGGAGGCATTATCCCAGTCAATGCAATGCTTATTATCCCTCAGATGAACAAACAGAGCATTGGATTCCTGGCCTGTCCTAACACTATATTTATGTTGTTTAAGTCTAGTTACAAGATGTCTGGCCTAAGTAAAACATATTACATTCCTTGCAAGGAACCTTATAAATGCAGCTGCCTGTATTGTTGGGGGAGTTCTTGATTAAAATTTTTTTAACAGAGCATGAGTTTTTAAATGCCACATTGACGTTCCAGGTTTTTAGTTGTAAAGGAATTTGAAAGAAATTTTTGTGAAATGGTAATACTAAGAGATTCTTATAAGAACATAAGAACATAAGAAATTGGAGGAAACTGCAAAGGGCCTATTGGCCTATACTGGGCAGTCCCATTTACACCAACCCTATTGCTCAAACACCATCCAACCTATGTTTGAAGCTATTCAGCATATTCGAGTTAATGACAGATATCGGTAACTTGTTCCAGTCGTCCACTACTCTCAGGTCCAAACTCAATGTTTACCTATTTTCTGCGCCTAAATTTAAATTATTAGTTTAGTTTAAAACCATTGTTACGAATCTGTTCCTGGTTGGATAGTCGAGTATCTTGTAGCCGTCCTTTGTTTAGCCCTGACTTCCATTTATACACCTCGATTATGTCGCTCACTCTACGCTGCCTCGAGGAGTGCAAATTAAGATGCTTTAACCTGTCTCTGTACTCAAGGTTCCTAATGCCCGGGATTAGTCTTGTCATTCTCCTCTGAATTCTTTCCAAGGATTCTATATCCATTCTGTAATACGGTGACCCGAATTGAACTGCGTAATCCAAGTGAGGTTTCACAAGCGCAAGATATAGTTTTAAGATGACCTCGCTAGTCTTGTAACTAACACTTCTTTGTATGAACCCAAGTACTTTATTAGCCTTGTTTCGAGCAAATACACATTGTTTACTTGGCTTGAGATTCCTACTCATCATTACTCCTAAATCTCTCTCACAGTCGGATTTCTCAATAACATCGTTGTTCATCTGGTATCTGGTTTCCCTGTTTACATCTCCTATACTGAGTACTTTACATTTGTCCACATTGAATTTCATCTGCCATTTTTAAGACCATTCGAAAAATTTGTTTAGATTTTCCTTTAGTTTTGCGGAGTCCTCGTCAGATTTAATTACATGTCCTATTTTAGTGTCATCAGCAAATTTACTTATGTTGCTGTCTATGCCGATATCTAAGGAAACCTTCTTCAGAGCTAAGAGGTGGCTGGGTATTCAGAGTACAGTATGGTACTGTACCTGTACAGGTACAGTATTGGTGAAGTTTTGCATAGAGGTTAGCTGAGATGGTTAGGGCCTGTGGAGTGAATGGAGAGACTAACAGGGCCTAAGCATAACACTGTCATCATTTGTTTTTTGCAATGCATTCTGGTGAAAGTCCAGGGTTGTTTTCAATTAATATGGTAAAAGTGCATATTATTTTGTGAGAAAGTGATGCTAGAGGGAAAATTTAAAGAACTGACAAAGCAAGATGATGGTTTATATGTAGAGAGGTTTCTGCACTTCTTAAATCAGCACAGAAAACTAAAACACAGTTCGTCAAACTGTACATACCTGAAACATTATTGTACTTTCCTTTTGCTGGTAAAACAAGTCTGTGATATGACAAGCAAATGTTTGGGAACGTTGAGAAGTACAGCTCCTCCCCGACTTACGACCTACTCGACTTACAACCAACCGCACTTACGACCTGCCTCAGTCGTACCAAATTTTTTTGTCAAATTACGTATTTTAGTAATGTTAAGGCATTTGTCTATGAAAGATCTAGGGTACTTAAGTTTGAAGCCAATATTATAGATATATTTATATTCCTCATCAATGAATTCCGGGCTGCAAATTCTCAAAGCACGTAAAAACATTGATGAAAATACTGACTGTTTGACTCTATTATGGTGGGCAGAATAATAATGAATGTATGAACACACATTAGTAGGTTTCCTATAAATACTGAACTTAAAGGTGTTACCTATTCTGTGAATCAGAGTCTAGGAAAGGCAATTTACAGTCATGCTCTAATTCCACAGTGAATTTGATAGAGGGGGCTAAGTTGTTAAGTTGTGGCAGGAAAGCTTTTAGGTCCTCATTACATGGCCAGAGACATAATACATCATCTACATATCTAAACCAGACTGCTGAAGGTGGTAAAATATTACTTAATAGTTTCTTTTCAAAGAATTCCATATATAGGGTTGCTTCGGCAGAGAGGGATGGGTTCTGCTCCTACCCCCTTTCGTGTTCACAAACTCCTACGTTGGAGGTGAACAGTTACATGGAGGACCCAAGGACGAATACACCTCTTGGGTGCAGGTCCCCAAGCCAGAGCGAAAAAGAAGGACGATCAAAGGAAAGCAGCCACTGGTGCAAGTAACACTAGTGGGATCGCGGCCCAAGTCCGCTGCAGAAAGCCGTTACAGAGCACCCAATCAGGGCCGCCTCTGATCAGGAGTCACCCCTGATCAGTGGGGAGGCACAGAAAGGGCGTTCACACATCGCTCCTGAACTAAGAAGACCTCTCAACAAGACCTCCTGCTGGACCCGGAACTGTGAAGACCGCCCTCTCCCTTGTGCCATTGTTGGCCATCTTCCCGGACCGGACCATCCACGACTGACACCGTCGACAACAACTCACGAGCGTTTTCGGTTTATCGAGCATTAGCTTGCCCTCCCCACTGGTGGTGTGAGTGATCCACACTCCAGCTGGAGAGCAGCTATAGCGCGATATTCCCGACGTGGTTTGAGCTCTTTTCCTTCTACTGCTATTTTTCCTTTTTTCGCTCTGGCCTAGGGACCTGCACCCTCAAAAAGTGTATTCGTCCTGCGGTCCCCCCTGTAACTGTTCACCTCCCTCCCAGGAGATTGTGAACACGAAAGGGGGTTGGAGCAAAACCCATCCCAGCCGAGTCTTTCCAGGAAAACCGTGATCGTGCGGGTCCACCTGGAAAGAGGGTAGCAATCCTTATCCTTCCCAAATAGGCACACTTAGCTCACGTCTATAAGTGAGCAGTCACATACACTAGGAAGTAGGCTTCCCCAACGGGGCTCCGGGAGAGAAGCTCAGGAACCACTCTACGACCACCAGCCAGTGGGGAGTGCTGAAATTCCTCTGCTACTTACTCAACCGGAATAGGTAGGATTTAATAATTAAAAAAATAAATAAATAAATAAAAACGGTTATGGAGCGCGTACGCCCTCCTAACCGCGACCCCCGCCTGAACCGCCAACCTGACGACCCGAACTACGACAGGCTTCGCACAGAGAAAGCAGACCAGTTACGCGCCTTCAATGAAGCCCTGAAAAGTAGGAACACTGCCACCACCTCCAACAACTCCACCACCACTGCTACCGCCACTGAGGACAACTGGACGAAGGTAGAAAACAAGAAACGCCGACGTGCTTTTTCGGGAAACGAATGCCGTCAAGCAGCCCCAAAGGCACCCATCACCACCACCAGCTCACTTCCAACGACATTGCCAAAATTCCGGATCACGAAAACGGACGCAAAAACAACATATGCCGCCGTCACAGAGATGGAAAAGCTAAATCCACTGGCCAAGTTCTCAGTGCGGCCCAACCTAAAGGGGAGATGATTATTCACCCCAAAGACAAGGACTCCGCCACCACCCTCGACACTTACCTGCAAAACACCACCACCGTTGCATCAACCAAGCTGGACCCCGCCCAGAAACTGATGAAGTCGGTAGTCCTCCGGTACCCAAAGGAACTACCCCTCGAACCCCTGGAGAACCACCCGAAGATCCTAAAAGCCGAGAGATGCTCTCCCCCGTCCGACAAGACGGCCACCACAAAACAAGTGCTCATAACGCACTACGGTTCACCCCCAGCACCATAGACCTCAAAACCTGGGGTATCTACGAAGTGAGGCCCTTCGTCCCAGAGCCCCTGCGGTGCTTCAGATGCCAGAAATACGGGCACCATCAGACAAGGTGCATGTACAAGGAAATTTGCGCAGTCTATGCACAGAAGCACGGCACACACTCCTGCCTCACCAAGTTGAAAAATGGAGAAAAAATTGCCCCCAAGTGTGCCAACTGCGGGGCCAAACACCACGCCTGGAACCCTGGATGCTCCGAGAGGACAAAGAGGGTCCAGGCAAACCGACCAGCAGCAAGACCGGCCCCCACCGCCTGCACACCAGCCCCACCAAGTACCTTCGTGTGGGGAACTCAAAGGCCAAAACAACAAAGCCAACCTCCTCAGCCGGTCAACACCCAAAGTGCAGCCCAGTTTCCTGGCCTCACTACGGCCACACCTCAGCCACCCAAGCAGCAGACAACGACAACCACGAAAAAGACAAAAGAAGCACACACCAAGGCACCAGAAGGAATGATACACGTATCAGACCTAGCCAAGGTACTGACAACCTTCGCGGAGGGCCTAGCCGGACTACTGGGCCACAAGATCCAACCCACACAGCTCCAAATACTCATGGGGAGCGTCCTCGGGCAAGTCGCCACAGCTCCAGCCACCTCAGTGGAGGAAGCCACGCCGGTCCTCACACGAGTGACAGCCGAGGTACACTCTACACCGAAAAAGGCCACCAGAGAACCAAAGATACCGACAGCTCCCAGAAAGAAATTGGACGTTTCAACTCCCCTGAACCGAACCACGGCCCAGAAGGCAAAAACCACAGAACAAGAAGATATGAACCTGATCCAGTCGGAATCGGACATGGAATGCTCAGGGCATCAAAAACAAGAAACACCTCCTGCAAGAAGCAGCAGCCAAGGACAAGCTTGACATTATACTGCTACAAGAAACACTTCTACAAGAACACCACTGTTTCAAATTAAAGTGGTTACAAGACATACAGGAGCCATTTCACGCAGGCGTCAACAAGAGGATGTATGATCTTGGTCAAGTCAAGCATACCCTCCGCCGATGTCACGCAGCAATTTCCATGTGGGGAAAACATCGAGACATAGGCCGTCAAAGTAACCCTCCAAGAACGGGAATTAACTGTTCACAACATCTACAAGAACCCAAGGGGCTCACTGGAGGTTACTCAATTATTTGCTTCGGCCGCCGACCACGCCACACTCATAGGAGGGGATTTCAACGCACATCATCCCTTCCTAAGCTCGGCAAGCCCCACAAATGAAGACGGCCTACACCTATACACCACCTTTCAAGATACACCTGAGATCTGCCTCCTGAACACCGGAGAGCCCACCCACACTAGGGGAGGAAGGCTAGATCTAACCTTCGTCTCCAGTGCACTACAGCCTTCGGCCTCCTGGCAGATACACCCCACGCTGACCAGCGACCACTTCGCCACCCTAACAACGCTGAAGGTGAACAAACTCCCCACTCCACCCCCACCCCCCCGAGATGGAGATACAATACCCAAAAGGCAGACTGGGGACTCTTTAAGAAACACCTGGCTAAGTGGCGCGAAAAATCACAGCCGGCCGGCGCAGCACCCGTGGACGAGACAACCCTCCACCAACAATTGGTCGAGGCGTTTCACCAAGCGGCAGAAGAGGCTATCCCAAAAACAAAACCCACATCAAGACAGTACAATGATTACTGGTACTACTGTCCCAGGGTGAAAGAACTCAACCACAGAGTGAACATGGCCCGAAGAAACTACAGGAGACATCCCACGGAAACAAACAGACATCTCCTGCAAGTCATAGTTAAGGATACCAGGGAAGAGAAGGAAGAAATAAAAAACGTAAGCTGGCTCAAGTGGTGCTCCGAACTGAACGAGCACACCTCCCTTGGCAAGATGTGGGCCCAGATCCGAAGGGCATCTGGGAAGGCAACACCACCACCACCAACCCATCCCAACCCAGAAGAGGAAGCTGAGAGACTTGCAAAACTGTTCTCTGACCGAGCAGCAACGAAAAACCTCCCGAGACAGGCGGAGGAGACACAACGGCGTCTGCGACAGGTCAGACTCCAGATGATCGAAGAGGCCTGCAACAGTGAAGATGACACCGATAGACCTTTCAACCAGCAAGAACTCCAGAAGTCGCTAAAACGAAGCAAGGACACAGCACCAGGGGCCGACAGGATAACCTACTCCATGCTTTCCCATGCTGGAAAAGCCGGACACGAGGCTTTGCTACAAGTCATCAATGCTTCGTGGACAGCACAAAGACTTCCACCGGAATGGAAGAAGGCAGATATACAGCCCATTCCGAAGCCAAGAGAACCAGACAAACCGAGACCCATCTCCCTTCTCAGCTGCAGAGCGAAGACGGGAGAAAGAATGGCTCTCAACCGACTCAAGTGGAAAGTAGGAAGCCCACACCCTCACATCTTTGCTTACACCGAGAACACCGGCACAGGCAACAACATCGCCGAGATACTCAGCACAGTGGACTACAAACCAGCTCTGGTGGTCTTCCTCGACCTGGAGAAGGCCTTCGAACTAGCAAATCCACTGGCCATTACAACGACGCTCGCTGAAAAAGGCATCAAAGGAAGGTTGCTGGGGTGGATCCAGAACTACCTCACACAGAGAGAAGCAAGAGTACGCTTTCAGGGAGCAACCTCAAGCTACAGGGTCCATGAAAACGGAACCCCACAAGGAGGCATCCTCAGTCCAATGCTGTTGAATGTCCTGATGGAAAATCTTGTCAAACTTCCTTTCAGACAAACAGCGAAGATCCTATGCTATGCAGACGACTTACAGCTTATAGTAAGAGGATCAAACAGACTAGCCAACACGCAACACGCACTCCAACTTATAGAAGAGGAGTGCAACAGACTTGGACTCAAGATAAATCCAGCCAAGTCGAAAGCGATGGCCATCTGCACAGACACACCAGACAAGATGCTCTCCATACAAAACACGCCGGTAGTCTGGACCAATACCCACCAGTGTCTTGGAATCTGGTTTGACCAGAAACTCACTTTCAAGCCGCAACTCGAGTATCTCAGGCACAGGACGAAGAGCAGACACAATATAATGAGGTCGCTCACCAGCAAATCCGCAGGAGCAAACCTTCATGTGCTCAAAGCCTACTACACGGCCGCCATCAGATCGCTGGTAGATTACAGTGCTCCAGCACTCATTGGACTGAGAGAAGACCAGATAGCTAAGCTAGAAGTCATCCAAAATAATGCTCTCAGGACCATGCTCGGAGCAACCATGTGGACCAGAATTTGCAATTTGCAAATGGAAACCGAACTACCACCCCTGGCAGTACGAGTCAAGCCGGTGACAGCAGGAGGGTCTGAGTCGAGCTGGTAAGTAGTTTGGAGTGAGGGGGGAGGAGGGAATCGTTGGGTGAGGGTTAAGGAGAGGTTAGGTTTAATTTGGGGGGGAATTTTTTTTTTTTTGGGTGTGGTTATAGGGAAGTTATTAATACAAGGGAGGTGGGAGGGGAGTGTTTGGTCTGTTTAGTATGGAGGGATTTCTGTCTCTGAATCTGCGTGGGAGTATGATGTTGTCGAAATAATCCTGCCATTGAGGGTAAGTAGTGAGGAGTGATTCTATTTGTTTGTCACCTAGTTGTCTCCAGTAGATGTTAAGTGGGGGGACGGAGCTGAGTTCATGTAAATGACTATTTCGGGTGAAGGATGACCAGTGTGTGTTATGGATGAATCTTAGTGCTTTGTTTTGAATGACTTGAAGTTTCTTGGCGCTTGATGGTGGTGCTAGCTGGAGTGTGTTAGGTGCATAAGTCAATAGTGGGCGTATGAGGGCTTTGAATAGGTGTGTTTTGGTTTTGATTGATGCGGTTCTGAATCTGTATATATTCCTGAGTGTTTTCTTTGCGATCAAAGCCTTCATATTGGTGTGTAGTGTCATGGTGAGGGTGTTGTTGAATGTGACTCCTAGGATTGTGTTTGTTCGTTTGATAGTTATAGGTGAAGGGTAGGCGATGTAGGGGTTTAGTTAAATGTGACGTGGTTGTCGTCTTTTGGTGCCGAAGTAGGTGATTTGTGCTTTGTTCGGGTTGGTTTGTATTCGCCATCGGAGTTCCCATTGTGTAACTTGTTCGAGTTCCCTGTTAGCTTTGTCTGTTAGGTGATCAAGAGTTCTGTGTCTGACTAGTTGGGTTACATCGTCGGCATACTGTATTGTCAGAGAGTCGATGTGTAAGGGGTCGGGTAAGTCGTTTGTGTAAAGAATGTATAGTGTTGGGGACAGGACTGATCCTTGTGGGACTCCTGCATGCAGTGTGAAGTGGTCAGAGTAGGCAGGTGTGACTTTTATCCTCATTTTTCTGTCTGTTAGGAAGTTACATAGTAATTGTTGTGATTTTTGAGGAGGTTAAAATTGGTGCATATCTTGTACTTTAATCCATCGTGCCAAACTGTGTCGAAGGCTTTTTGTACGTCTTTTGTAATGAGTGCTATCTTGTATGCATCTTTGTTCATGTGGAGGTAGTTTGTGATTATATTGAGTGCGTCTTGAGTTGAGTGGTGTGCTCTGAAGCCGAACTGCTTGTAGGACAGTAGTTGTTCATCTTCAAGGTGGTATCTGAGGCGGGTGTTGTATAGTCTTTCAAAAGTTTTGCCTAAGACTTCTAGGATGCTGATCGGTCTGTAGTTTTGAGGATCTGTTGGGTTTTTGTTTGGTTTAGGTATCATGACGGCTGTGGCTGTCTTAAAGAGCTTTGGGAAGTATCCTGTAGCCAGTTGGGTGTTGTAGAGGTATGTAATGGCTGTGACTGTTTCTGGGGGCAGGTGCTTCAGGATTGCTTGACCAATATTGCTGTCACCTGGTGTTTTCTTTTTGGTTTTGTCCAGTGCTTGTTTGACTTCTGTTGGGGTGAAAGGAGCAGTGAGGGTGTGGTTCTGTGTGAGAGTGGAGGTATCTATTGTGTTGTCAGGAGTTGTTCTGTCGTGAAGTGTTTGCATGTGTGTGGTGATGTTGTTTATGTGGTTTAAGATGTACCTTTGTTGTGTGGGGGGGTGTGGGTGGAAAATGTGTTCCCAGTGTTGTTTTAGTGTTTGTGCTACGTCGGCTGGCTCATTGATTTTCCTACCATTTACTAGCAGGTGATCAAAGGGGGGTTTCGCAGTTCCTTTCAGCTTGGCGATCCTTTGCCAAAATTCTCGGGGGTTATGTGTTCTGTGTTCCTGGGCAGCCTCTACGAGTTTTGCCCAGTGAACCTCATGATCTTGACGGAGGCTATGGATGATGTGTGTTCTTAGTGTGGAGATGTCTGTGTAAACTGGTGCTAGGTTAAGTTTGTTTAGTTCGAATCGTGTCCTGTAGCAGTGAAGTAGGCGTTGAGTTCTTATGGAGGGTGTGAAGGAGTATTTTTTCTTGAACCGGTGTTTAGGAATGTGGGTATCTGCTATGGCGGTGATAGTGTTGAAAAGGTGTCCAGGTTTCCTCAATCATCCTAGTGGGTTGGTGTTCGAGGTTGAGTGTGTATTGTTGTTCAGAGAGTGTGGTTTTGAAGGCATCCCAATCTGCGTGTTGATACTGGTATTGAGGTGAGGTTGTTGGGAGGAGGATGGGATTGTTGGAGAGGTGAAGAGTGATGGGAATGTGGTCTGAGCCTGATAGGGGGCCGGGAGTGATGTAGTGTTGGAATTGGAGGGCAGGGGTGTTGGTGATGACGATGTCTGGAGTGCCTTTGCCGTGAGCAGCGTAGAATGTGGGGAAGAAAGGGCCAATGTGGTGAAGGTTTTTGTGAGTGACCAAAGCGTGTAGTTGTTGGCCAAGGGGGTCGATGCGGTTGTGTTGGAATGCGGTGTGGTGTGCATTGAGGTCGGCCATTAGTATTACAGGTAGGTGTGAGTTGTTAAAGATGGAGTTTAGGTCTGTGAAGGGGATAAGCGAGTTAGGTCTTGAGTATGTTGTGCAGATGATTATCTGTCCGTGTTGAGTGTCGATCTTGACGGCCATGAAGTGTTTGAAGGCGAAGTTGGTGATGAATTCGTGTTTCATGGAGGATCTGATGAGGATAGCAACGCCCTCGAATAGTTCGTGGGGTGATTGTCTGCTTGTGTAGCCGAAGTGCCTGATTTTGGTGAATGTGCATGTTGAGTTGAGGAGGAGGATGTCTGGGTTGTGTTCTTGTATGAGGAGAGAGATGGCGTGTCTGCTTGAGTGATATGCTCTACAGTTGTATTGCATAATGGTGATCATGTTGTATAATTTGTTCTTGGTTACTTAAATGAGATTGAAATTCCGGGGTGCAGGGATGAGGTCTAACTTGTCGAGTGACTGTGAGCGAGGTCTGAGTGTGGTGTATGCAGGTGAGGGATGGGCGGTTACGTGACTGTGTGTGTAGGGGAGTCGGAAGGATGAGTGGAGTGTGCTAGGTTCGTGTCGGGGTTGTTTCCTGTTTCCTTTGGGGTAGTGCCGAATAGATTTACTTTGATTATAGATTTAGTTGGATGTGTGTATTTTATAATTCTTTTGCTGTCATGTGTGTAGGAAGAAAGGGGGGAGGTGTTCTTCCTCTTGGGTCTAGTGGTCTTGACCACTAGTTCTGTGGGGGGATGGGCTGCCATTTTATTCTTGGGAGTCTGAGGTGTTAGGGGAAGATTGGGTTTGGTTCGGATTTTTGTGGTCCGGGAGTTCATCGAAGTCGTGTGGGAAAAGTCAGGTGTAGGCAAGGTCAAGGTGGAGGGGCCGGGAGGTTTTGGACTGATTACTCTGGGGGGTGAGGTAATAGTAGATTGGTGAGATAAGTCAGGTGTGGGCATGGCAGAAGTGGAGGGGCGGAGGGAGATTGCAGTGGTTTCTCTGGTGGGTGGGGGGCGGGGCATATTGGTCCGGTCGGAGATGGGGGCAGTGGGGAAGATGAGGTCGGGACCGGTTCTGAAGGAATCAGGAATGTGTATGGTAGGGAGGCCGTTCGCCTTCAAACCATCAATTGCCAGTTTCAGAAAAAGAGACCTGTTTCCGTTGCTTAGGGTATGTGCCAGAAGTATGATAGTGGTGATTTTTGCGTCAATGTCGGGGGAGGGTGGGGGGGCGGTCAGGTTGTTGGTCCAGCAAGTGCGGGTGGGGAGGGTCGTGGCAGTAGGGAGTGAGTGGTGGGGAGGTGGAGGTGGTGCTGTGGGAGGTGCTGTAGGAGGTGAGGGTCGGCGGGGAGGGAGTGGTGTTGTGCTATTGTCGAGTCTGATTTTGCACTTGTTGCTGATGGCAGCGTGAGGGCCTCTACAGTTACAGCATTTTGTTACCGTGGCAGTGCACTTTCGGTAGGAGTGGCCTTGATTGGCACACTTTGAGCAAGTTATTGTGTTACTGCAACGGTTGGTGCTGTGCCCGAATTGGTAGCAATTGAAACATTGGTGCACTTGTATGAAGTGTTGGAATTCAATGTCTCTTGAGGGGATGATATTGTTGCCGATTTTTATTCCGTAAGATTTTAATTTGATGGCGTCAGTTTGTGTAGCTGTAGTGATTTTTAACATGGGGAGAGTTCCCATCCGGGCTGCATATGTCATTTGGGAGGTGTTGTGTGAGTTGAGCTCATTCAAAAGTTTTGGGTTGTCAAGAATAGGTGGGATCACCCTCCTGCATATGAGGGTGCATTTTGCACGGTACTCAGGGGAACTGTGGACCGTTAAGCCATTGTCCCTCAGTCTGTTGTTCATTGCTGGGGAGTGGAATTGGTCGGCATCTTCATCAGTTGGTACAAAGATTTTGATGATATCGTCGTTTGTGAAGGAACGGATCTGAAATATCAAGGTCAGCTGGAAAATGAGTGAGGCGAGGTCTGTGCACGGTTGGATGGTACGGTCCACTTTAATTTTAATTGAAGGCATGTTTACTGATTTCGAATTGGAGATTTATGGAGATCTCCCCTAACAGTCCCTGATTTCCTGCGCCCCTCACGTAGGGGAGGCCCTGCACTATCACAGAGGTCCCCAGGCGAATCGGCAGGCTGTGCTGACCCTCCACCTTTCACACAAACACGCACTAGCGAGGTGTGGGGACAGAGGGCGTTTCCAGACGAATACTCCCCTGTACGTCAGCTGACAGGGGAATAGGTCCTTTCACGGCACGGAAGAGAAGGATTAGAGTAGAAGAAAAAGGTCTGAAAACTCACTGCCGACTCTCTCTTCACACCAAGCCCCTCAGCAGCATTCGGGGTTCCTAAGGGAGGTCCGATACTGTAGGAGAGGCTCAATGTGTTGATTGAATCAACAGAATTGTCAGTAGGAAAATGGCGGTTAGGAGCTTGGGTTTTCCAGGGTACGTGGGAAGGTGGGAGAGGTCCAATGACTAGCCAATCAGCTGTGACTGTTCCTTCTCCGGCTTCCACTTCACTCTGTCTGACTGCTACTGCTCCTGATTGCGACTGCTCCCGACTGCGACTGGCGACTCACTCTGATGATGCGTGCAGCCAGAAGAAGAAGAAAAATGCTAGTGACAGGGGGGAAGGAGGTTCAGAGGAAGAATAAAGGGAGGATGGAAGTGAATTTTAGAAGGAGAGAACAGGTGCAGTGGCTAAACACCGCTTGCGTGAGGGGGTAGGCAAAATGCCCGTGAGGGTGCAACAACAACAATCAGGACGAGGCAGAGGGAGGGCGGGAGCAGGTCAGGGCAAGCAAAGGGCCAACGCGGGTGTTCTGATTGTCGTCCTAGCAGGCAGTGTTGGTAAAACGTAGGAAGAACCGCCCCGCCATGGCGGCGGCGCAAGCCGAGAAACGCAGGTGGACGGACGCACAGGCAGCACACGATCAAATCAAACAGAGAAGGTGAAAATATAGAAATTTTGCTAGTCGTAGGGTTGTTTGGAGAGAGATGAAGGTAAAGTCTTTGAGCTATGTCAAAGAGGAACGGAGCGAGTTGGAGGAAGGGTTTTTTAATCTTTGAGCTTGAAATGTCAAAGTATTCATAGTAAGGAAGGATGAGCGTATCGTAGGAGAGTTTTTAGTAATAGCGGCAGACAGATTTGAGCTTTTTGTCAAATTATGAACGGAGACGAGAATGAGATATAGGTTGAGTGGTTTCAGTCTAGAGTTAGGTCAATTTTATTAAGAATTGGATGTCACAGACGTTGGGTATGTTTGATTAGGTTCTGAGAGTTGTGGGTCTTTTAGCTATGTCAGAGAGAAATGGAGAGAGTTGGAGGAAGAGTTTTGAATCTTTGAGCTTGAAGTGTCAAAGTATTCGTAGTAAGGAAGGATGAGTGTATCGTAGGAGAGTTATTTAGTAATAGCAGGAGACAGATTTGAGCTATGTCAAATTGTGAACGGAGATGAGAGTGAGATATAGGTTGTTTGGTTTCAGTCTTGAGTTAGGTCGATTTTGTTGACAGTGGCTGATTATAGAAGTTGGGTATGTTTGATTTGGTTTTCGAGAGTTGTAGTGTTATGAGAGGCTTTGTCTGGCGGGGGGGGGTGTTGTGTTTGGAGATTGGTTTGGGAGGGGGGGAGTTTGTGTTTGGGATTTAAGGGGGGTGGAGGTTGTATGTTGAGTTGAGGTGAATTAGAATTGCTTAGGGGGGGTTGTTGTGTGAGTGTGTATGCGTTTGCGTGGAAATGTAGTAAGGGGAGAGGGGGAGGGTTAGGATAATTGATATCAGGTCAGGTATGGTTCGGTTGTCGGGAGGAAGGGGGAGGCGAGGAGAGGAGAGGGGGGCTTTGGAGGTTGTTGGGTTAATTTATAGTATGGAAGGATTCCTTAGGTGTGATATGATTTGTGTTGCTAATGAATAGTTGTATTGAGTCATAGGTTTTTTTTTTTTTTTTTTTTTTTTAGGAGGGTCGAAGGGGCTTGTTAGAAAGGTCGGGTATATTAAGTTTTTCTTTGGGGGGATTGAGGGTGTTGATTAGTGATTGGATAGTGAGTTAGCTTTTTTTATTTTTTTATTTTTTATTTTTTTTTAGGAGGGATTGTGAGTAAGATTGGGTGGGTTAAGTTTTTCTTTTGGGAGGATTGAAGGTGTTGCTTAGTGATTGGATGGAGAGTTAGCATTTTTTTTTTTTTTTAGGAGGGATTGTGAGTAAGGTTGGGTGGGTTAAGTTTTTCTTTTGGGAGGATTACAGGTTTTGTTGGTGGTTGGCAGAGTTGTGGTTATTATTGCATTCTTTCTTTCCTTTGGCTAGTAAAGGACTTCTGCAATTGCGTGGTAGGCTCTTTGCAGGTATTGTGAGTTGGGTTAATTATTGCTTTCTTTCTTTCCTTTGGCTAGTAAAGGACTTCTGCAATTGCGTGGTAGGCTCTTGCAGGTATTGTGAGTTCCTGGTCCCATTCTTGAGGGAGAGGGTTTGTGTACAGGTACATTGCCCCCCTCCCCGACCTTATTGGCTAAGGGAGGCGTTCATGTCATCTGTATGTTGGTACCATTCTTTGTTAGGTACACCTCTCCGACCTTATTGGCTAAGGGAGGTGCCCATAAAACAGTGTTGGTAACATTCTTGAGGGAAAGGGCTTGCGTGCAGGTACTGTGCACCTCTCCCCGACCTTATTGGCTAAGGGAGACGTACACGTCATCTGAGTTAGTATGGGATGGGTAAGTTAGGTATTTGTTTTGGGAGGAGTGATAGGGTGTGGTTAGTTAATGGTAGAATGGTTATTTCTTATTTTGTGTGGGATTGCTAGTAACGGCTGGGTATGTTAGGTTTTTATTTGGGAGGAGTGATAGGTGTGGTTAGTTAATGGTAGAATGGTTATTTCTTATTTTGTGTGGGATTGCTAGTAACGGCTGGGTATGTTAGGTTTTTATTTTTGGGGGGATTGTTAGGGTCTTTTCTTTCTTTTTTAGGGGGGGAAGAGTTAGTGCAGGTTGAGTGGGTTAGATTTTTTTTTTTTGTCGGAGTGGTCTTGAGTTTGAGTTGGGGGCGTGGGGTTTGGAGTGAGGGGGGGGGGAGGGAATCGTTGGGTGTGGGTTAAGGAGAGGTTAGGTTTAATTTGGGGGGAAATTGTTGGGTGTGGTTATAGGGAAGTTATTAATATAAGGGAGGTGGGAGGGGAGTGTTTGGTCTGTTTAGTATGGAGGGATTTCTGTCTCTGAATCTGCGTGGGAGTATGATGTTGTCGAAATAATCTTGCCATTGAGGGTAAGTAGTGAGGAGTGATTCTATTTGTTTGTCACCTAGTTGTCTCCAGTAGATGTTAAGTGGGGAGAGGGAGCTGAGTTCATGTAGATGACTATTTCGGGTGAAGGATGACCAGTGTGTGTTATGGATGAATCTTAGTGCTTTGTTTTGTATGACTTGAAGTTTCTTGGCGCTTGATGGTGGTGCTAGCTGGAGTGTGTTAGGTGCATAAGTCAATAGTGGGCGTATGAGGGCTTTGAATAGGTGTGTTTTGGTTTTGATTGATGCGGTTCTGAATCTGTATATATTCCCGAGTGTTTTCTTTGCGATCAAAGCCTTCATATTGGTGTGTAGTGTCATGGTGAGGGTGTCGTTGAATGTGACTCCTAGGATTGTGATTGTTCGTTTGACAGTTATAGGTGAAGGGTAGGCGATGTAGGGGTTTAGGTAAATGTGGCGTGGTTGTCGTCTTTTGGTGCCGAAGTAGGTGATTTGTGCTTTGTTCGGGTTGGTTTGTATCTGCCAGGCATACAGCCCAGAACTAGAACTAGAAAAATGCTAGTGACAGGGGGGAAGGAGGTTCAGAGGAAGAATAAAGGGAGGATGGAAGTGAATTTTAGAAGGAGAGAACAGGTGCAGTGGCTAAACACCGCTTGCGTGAGGGTGTAGGCAAAATGCCCTGAGGGTGCAACAATCACAATCAGGACGAGGCAGAGGGAGGGCGGGAGCAGGTCCGGGCAAGCAAAGGGCCAACGCGGGTGCTCTGGTTGTCGTCTAGCTTAGGCAGTGTTGGCAAAGTGGAGGAAGAACCGCCCCACCACGGCGGCGGTGCAAGCCGAGAAGCGCAGGTGGACGGACGCACAGGCCACACACGAACAAATTAACAGAGAAGGTGAAAACATGGAAATTTTGCTAGTCATAGGGTTGTTTGGAGAAAGAAGAAGGTAAAGTCTTTGAGCTATGTCAAAGAGGAACAGAGCGAGTTGGAGGAAGGGTTTTGAATCTTTGAGCTTGAAATGTCAAAGTATTCATAGTAAGGAAGGATGAGCGTATCGTAGGAGAGTTTTTAGAAATAGCAGCAGACAGATTTGAGCTTTTTTGTCAAATTATGAACGGAGACGAGAATGAGATATAGGCTGAATGGTTTCAGTCTTGAGTTAGGTCGATTTTATTGAGAATTGGATGTCACAGACGTTGGGTATGTTTTGATTTGTTTCTGAGAGTTGTGGGTCTTTCAGCTATGTCAGAGAGAGTTGGAGGAAGAGTTTTGAATCTTTGAGCTTGAAATGTCAAAGTATTCGTAGTAAGGAAGGATGAGTGTATCGTAGGAGAGTTATTTAGTAATAGCAGGGGACAGATTTGAGCTTTGTCAAATTGTGAACGGAGATGAGTGAGATATAGGTTGTTTGGTTTCAGTCTTGAGTTAGGTCGATAATGTTGACAGTGGCTGGTATAGAGGTTGGGTATGTTTGATTTGGTTTTGGAGAGTTGTGGTGTTATGAGAGGCTTTGTCTGGCGGGGGTGTTGTGTTTGGAGATTGGTTGTGGGAGGGGGGGGAGTTTGTGTTTGGGGATTGGCGGGGGTGGAGGTTGTATGTTGATTTGAGGTGAATTAGAATTGCTTAGGGGGGGTTGTTGTGTGAGTGTGTATGCGTTTGCGTGGAAATGTAGTAAGGGGAGAGGGGGAGGGTTAGGATAATTGTTATAAGGTCAGGTATGGTTCGGTTGTCGGGAGGAGGGGGGAGGAGAGGAGAGGAGAGGGGCGGCGAGGAGAGAGGGGGCTTTGAGGTTGTTGGGTTAATTTATAGTATGGAAGGATTCATAGGTGTGATATGATTTGTATTTGCTAATGAATAGTTGTATTGAGTCATAGGTTTTTTTTTTAGGAGGGTCGAAGGGGCTTGTTAGAAAGGTCGGGTATATTAAGTTTTTCTTTGGGGGGATTGAGGGTGTTGATTAGTGATTGGATAGTGAGTTAGCTTTTTTTATTTTTTTATTTTTTATTTTTTTTTAGGAGGGATTGTGAGTAAGATTGGGTGGGTTAAGTTTTTCTTTTGGGAGGATTGAAGGTGTTGCTTAGTGATTGGATGGAGAGTTAGCATTTTTTTTTTTTTTTAGGAGGGATTGTGAGTAAGGTTGGGTGGGTTAAGTTTTTCTTTTGGGAGGATTACAGGTTTTGTTGGTGGTTGGCAGAGTTGTGGTTATTATTGCATTCTTTCTTTCCTTTGGCTAGTAAAGGACTTCTGCAATTGCGTAGTGAGCTCTTGCAGGTATTGTGAGTTGGGTTAATTATTGCTTTCTTTCTTTCCTTTGGCTAGTAAAGGACTTCTGCAATTGCGTGGTAGGCTCTTGCAGGTATTGTGAGTTCCTGGTCCCATTCTTGAGGGAGAGGGTTTGTGTACAGGTACATTGCCCCCCTCCCCGACCTTATTGGCTAAGGGAGGCGTTCATGTCATCTGTATGTTGGTACCATTCTTTGTTAGGTACACCTCTCCGACCTTATTGGCTAAGGGAGGTGCCCATAAAACAGTGTTGGTAACATTCTTGAGGGAAAGGGCTTGCGTGCAGGTACTGTGCACCTCTCCCCGACCTTATTGGCTAAGGGAGACGTACACGTCATCTGAGTTAGTATGGGATGGGTAAGTTAGGTATTTGTTTTGGGAGGAGTGATAGGGTGTGGTTAGTTAATGGTAGAATGGTTATTTCTTATTTTGTGTGGGATTGCTAGTAACGGCTGGGTATGTTAGGTTTTTATTTTTGGGGGGATTGTTAGGGTCTTTTCTTTCTTTTTTAGGGGGGGAAGAGTTAGTGCAGGTTGAGTGGGTTAGATTTTTTTTTTTTGTCGGAGTGGTCTTGAGTTTGAGTTGGGGGCGTGGGGTTTGGAGTGAGGGAGAATCGTTGGGTGTGGGTTAAGGAGAGGTTAGGTTTAATTTGGGGGGAAATTGTTGGGTGTGGTTATAGGGAAGTTATTAATATAAGGGAGGTGGGAGGGGAGTGTTTGGTCTGTTTAGTATGGAGGGATTTCTGTCTCTGAATCTGCGTGGGAGTATGATGTTGTCGAAATAATCTTGCCATTGAGGGTAAGTAGTGAGGAGTGATTCTATTTGTTTGTCACCTAGTTGTCTCCAGTAGATGTTAAGTGGGGAGAGGGAGCTGAGTTCATGTAGATGACTATTTCGGGTGAAGGATGACCAGTGTGTGTTATGGATGAATCTTAGTGCTTTGTTTTGTATGACTTGAAGGTTCTTGGCGCTTGATGGTGGTGCTAGCTGGAGTGTGTTAGGTGCATAAGTCAATAGTGGGCGTATGAGGGCTTTGAATAGGTGTGTTTTGGTTTTGATTGATGCGGTTCTGAATCTGTATATATTCCCGAGTGTTTTGTTTGCGATCAAAGCCTTCATATTGGTGTGTAGTGTCATGGTGAGGGTGTCGTTGAATGTGACTCCTAGGATTGTGTTTGTTCGTTTGATAGTTATAGGTGAAGGGTAGGCGATGTAGGGGTTTAGGTAAATGTGACGTGGTTGTCGTCTTTTGGTGCCGAAGTAGGTGATTTGTGCTTTGTTCGGGTTGGTTTGTATTCGCCATCGGAGTTCCCATTGTGTAACTTGTTCGAGTTCCCTGTGTGCTTTGTCTGTTAGGTGATCAAGAGTTCTGTGTCTGACTAGTTGGGTTACATCGTCGGCGTACTGTATTGTCAGAGAGTCGATGTGTAAGGGGTCGGGTAAGTCGTTTGTGTAAAGAATGTATAGTGTTGGGGACAGGACTGATCCTTGTGGGACTCCTGCATGCAGTGTGAAGTGGTCAGAGTAGGCAGGTGTGACTTTTATCCTCATTTTTCTGTCTGTTAGGAAGTTACATAGTAATTGTTGTGATTTTTGAGGGAGGTTAAAATTGGTGCATATCTTGTACTTTAATCCATCGTGCCAAACTATGTCGAAGGCTTTTTGTACGTCTTTTGTAATGAGTGCTATCTTGTATGCATCTTTGTTCATGTGGAGGTAGTTTGTGATTATATTGAGTGCGTCTTGAGTTGAGTGGTGTGCTCTGAAGCCGAACTGCTTGTAGGACAGTAGTTGTTCATCTTCAAGGTGGTATCTGAGGCGGGTGTTGTATAGTCTTTCAAAAGTTTTGCCAAAGACTTCTAGTATGCTGATCGGTCTGTAGTTTTGAGGATCTGTTGGGTTTTTGTTTGGTTTAGGTATCATGACGGCTGTGGCTGTCTTAAAGAGCTTTGGGAAGTATCCTGTAGCCAGTTGGGTGTTGTAGAGGTATGTAATGGCTGTGATTGTTTCTGGGGGCAGGTGCTTCAGGATTGCTTGACCAATATTGCTGTCACCTGGTGTTTTCTTTTTGGTTTTGTCCAGTGCTTGTGCGACTTCTGTTGGGGTGAAAGGAGCAGTGAGGGTGTGGTCCTGTGTGAGAGTGGAGGTATCTATTGTGTTGTCAGGAGTTGTTCTGTCGTGAAGTGTTTGCATGTGTGTGGTGATGTTGTTTATGTGGTTTAAGATGTACCTTTGTTGTGTGGGGGGGTGTGGGTGGAAAATGTGTTCCCAGTGTTGTTTTAGTGTTTGTGCTACGTCGGCTGGCTCATTGATTTTCCTACCATTTACTGGCAGGTGATCAAAGGGGGGTTTTGCAGTTCCTTTCAGCTTGGCGATCCTTTGCCAAAATTCTCGGGGGTTATGTGTTCTGTGTTCCTGGGCAGCCTCTACGAGTTTTGCCCAGTGAACCTCATGATCTTGACGGAGGCTATGGATGATGTGTGTTCTTAGTGTGGAGATGTCTGTGGAAACTGGTGCTAGGTTAAGTTTGTTTAGTTCGAATCGTGTCCTGTAGCAGTGAAGTAGGCGTTGAGTTCTTATGGAGGGTGTGAAGGAGTAATTTTTCTTGAACCGGTGTTTAGGAATGTGGGTATCTGCTATGGCGGTGATAGTGTTGAAAAGGTGTGTCCAGGTTTCCTCAATCATCCTAGTGGGTTGGTGTTCGAGGTTGAGTGTGTATTGTTGTTCAGAGAGTGTGGTTTTGAAGGCATCCCAATCTGCGTGTTGATACTGGTATTGAGGTGAGGTTGTTGGGAGGAGGATGGGATTGTTGGAGAGGTGAAGAGTGATGGGAATGTGGTCTGAGCCTGATAGGGGGCCGGGAGTGATGTAGTGTTGGAATTGGAGGGCAGCGGTGTTGGTGATGACGATGTCTGGAGTGCCTTTGCCGTGAGCAGCGTAGAATGTGGGGAAGAAAGGGCCAATGTGGTGAAGGTTTTTGTGAGTGACCAAAGCGTGTAGTTGTTGGCCAAGGGGGTCGATGCGGTTGTGTTGGAATGCGGTGTGGTGTGCATTGAGGTCAGCCATTAGTATTACAGGTAGGTGTGAGTTGTTAAAGATGGAGTTTAGGTCTGTGAAGGGGATACGCGAGTTAGGTCTTGAGTATGTTGTGCAGATGATAATCTGTCCGTGTTGAGTGTAGATCTTGGCGGCCATGAAGTGTTTGAAAGCAAAGTTGGTGATGAATTCGTGTTTCATGGATGATCTGATGAGGATTGCAACGCCCTCGAATAGTTCGTGGGGTGATTGTCTGCTTGTGTAGCCGAAGTGCTTGATTTTGGTGTTTGTGCATGTTGAGTTAAGGAGGAGGATGTCTGGGTTGTGTTCTTGTATGAGGAGAGAGATGGCGTGTCTGTTTGAGTGATATGCTCTACAGTTGTATTGCATAATGGTGATCATGTTGTATAATTTGTTACTTATATGAGATTGAAATTCTGGGGTGCAGGGATGAGGTCTAACTTGTCGAGTGACTGTGAGCGAGGTCTGAGTGAGGTGTATGTAGGTGAGGGATGGGCGGTTACGTGACTGTGTGTGGGGGGGGAGTCGGGAGGATGAGTGGAGTGTGCTAGGTTCGTGTCGGGGTTATTTCCTGTTTTCTTTGGGGTAGTGCCGAATAGATTTGCTCTCATTTCTGTGGGGGGATGGGCTGCCATTTTATTCTTGGGGGTCTGAGGTGTTAGGGGAAGATTGGGTTTGGTTCGGATTTTTGTGGTCCGGGAGTTCATCGTAGTCGTGTGGGAAAAGTCAGGTGTAGGCAAGGTCAAGGTGGAGGGGCCGGGAGATAAGTCAGGTGTGGGCATGGCAGAAGTGGAGGGGCGGAGGGAGATTGCAGTGGTTTCTCTGGGGGGAGGGGGTGGCATGCTGGTCCGGTCGGGGATGGGGGCAGTGGGGAAGATGAGGTCGGGACCGGTTCTGAAGGAATCAGGAATGTGTATGGTAGGGAGGCCGTTCTCCCTCAAACCATCAATTGCCAGTTTCAGAAAAAGAGACCTGTTTCCGTTGCTTAGGGTATGTGCCAGAAGTATGATGGTGGTGATTTTTGCATCCATGTCGGAGGAGGGTGGGGGGGCGGTCACGTTGTTGGTCCAGCAAGTGCGGGTGGGGAGGGCCGAGGCAGTAGGGAGTGAGTGGTGGGGCGGTGGAGGCGGTGCTGTGGGGGGCGCTGCAGGAGGTGAAGGTCGGCGGGGAGGGAGTGGTGTTGTGCTACTGTCGAGTCCGATCCTGCACCTGCTGCTGATAGCAGCGTGAGGGCCCTTACAGTTGCAGCACCCAGTCACCGTGGCAGTGCAGTTTCGGTATGAGTGGCCTTGATTGGCACACCTTGAGCAAGCCATTGTGCCACTGCAACGGTTGGTGCTGTGCCCGAATTGGTAGCAATCAAAACATTGATGCACTTGTATGAAGTGCTGGAACTCAATGTCTCTTGAGGGGATGATATTGCTGCCGATTTCAACTCCGCATGATTCCAATTTGATGGCGTCAGTTTGAGTAGCCGCAGTGATTTTCAACATGGGGAGAGCTCCCATCCGGGCTGCAAATGTCATTTGGGGGGTGTTTTGTGAGTTGAGTTCCGCTAATAGGTTAGGGTTGTCAAGGATCTGAGGGATGACCCTTCCACACATGAGGGTGCATTTTGCGCGGCATTCGGGTGAGCTGAGGACCGCCAGGCCACTGTCCCTCAGTCCGTTGTTCATTGCTGGGGAGTGGAACAGGTCGGCATCTTCATCAGTTTGCACAAATATCTTGACAATGTCGTCACTGGTGAAGGAACGGATCCGAAATATACATGTCAGCTGGAAAACAAGTGAGGCGAGGTCCATGCACGGTTGGATGGTACGGTCCACTCCGATTTTAATTGAAGGCACGTTAACTGTTTGAATCGGAGATCTATGGAGATCTCCCCCAACAGTCCCCAATTTCCTGCGCCCCTCACGTAGGGGAGGCCCTGCACTATCACAGGGGTCCCCAGGCGAATCGGCAGGCTGCGCTGTCCCTCCACCCTTCACACAAACACGCACTAGCGAGGTGTGGGGACAGAGGGCGTTTCCAGACGAATACTCCCCTGTACGTCAGCTGACAGGGGAATAGGTCCTTTCACGGCACGGAAGAGAAGGATTAGAGTAGAAGAAAAAGGTCTGAAAACTCACTGCCGACTCTCTCTTCACACCAAGCCCCTCAGCAGCATTCGGGGTTCCTAAGGGAGGTCCGATACTGTAGGAGAGGCTCAATGTGTTGATCGAATCAACAGAATTGTCAGTAGGAAAATGGAGGTTAGGAGCTTGGGTTTTCCAGGGTACGTGGGAAGGTGGGAGAGGTCCAATGACTAGCCAATTAGCTGTGACTGTTCCTTCTCCGGCTTCCACTTCGCTCTGTGAGTGACTGCTACTGCTCCTGATTGCGACTGCTCCCGACTGCGACTGGCGACTCACTGACGATGAGCGTACAGAAGAAGAAGAAGAAAAATGCTAGTGACAGGGGGGAAGGAGGTTCAGAGGAAGAATAAAGGGAGGATGGAAGTGAATTTTAGAAGGAGAGAACAGGTGCAGTGGCTAAACACCGCTTGCGTGAGGGGGTAGGCAAAATGCCCTGAGGGTGCAACAATCACAATCAAGCGTACAGAAAAAGAAAGAAAAATGCTAGTGACAGGGGGGAAGGAGGTTCAGAGGAAGAATAAAGGGAGGATGGAAGTGAATTTTAGAAGGAGAGAACAGGTGCAGTGGCTAAACACCGCTTGCGTGAGGGGGTAGGCAAAATGCCCTGAGGGTGCAACAACAACAATCAGGACGAGGCAGAGGGAGGGCGGGAGCAGGTCCGAGCAAGCAAAGGGCCAACGCGGGTGTTCTGATTGTCGTCTTAGCTCGGGCAGTGTTGGCAGAGCGTAGGAAGAACCGCCCCGCCACGGCGGCGGCGCAAGCCGAGAAACGCAGGTGGACGGACGCACAGGCACACACGATCAAAGTAAACAGAGAAGGTGAAAATATAGAAATTTTGCTAGTCGTAGGGTTGTTTGGATAAAGATGAAGGTAAAGTCTTTGAGCTATGTCAAAGAGGAACGGAGCGAGTTGGAGGAAGGGTTTTTGAATCTTTGAGCTTGAAATGTCAAAGTATTCATAGTAAGGAAGGATGAGCGTATCGTAGGAGAGTTTTTAGTAATAGCAGCAGACAGATTTGAGCTTTTTTGTCAAATTATGAACGGAGACGAGAATGAGATATAGGCTGAATGGTTTCAGTCTTGAGTTAGGTTGATTTTATTGAGAATTGGATGTCACAGACGTTGGGTATGTTTTGATTTGTTTCTGAGAGTTGTGGGTCTTTCAGCTATGTCAGAGAGAAATGGAGAGAGTTGGAGGAAGAGTTTTGAATCATTGAGCTTGAAATGTCAAAGTATTCGTAGTAAGGAAGGATGAGTGTATCGTAGGAGAGTTATTTAGTAATAGCAGGGGACAGATTGAGCTTTGTCAAATTGTGAACGGAGATGAGAGTGAGATATAGGTTGTTTGGTTTCAGTCTTGAGTTAGGTCGATAATGTTGACAGTGGCTGGTATAGAGGTTGGGTATGTTTGATTTGGTTTTGGAGAGTTGTGGTGTTATGAGAGGCTTTGTCTGGCGGGGGTGGGGGAGTTTGTGTTTGGGGATTGGCGGGGGTGGAGGTTGTATGTTGAGTTGAGGTGAATTACTTTTTTGCTTAGGGGGGGTTGTTGTGTGAGTGTGTATGCGTTTGCGTGGAAATGTAGTAAGGGGAGAGGGGGAGGGTTAGGGTAATTGATATAAGGTCAGGTATGGTTCGGTTGTCGGGAGGAGGGGGGAGGAGAGGAGAGGAGACAAGCGTACAGCCAGCGATGCTGGTAGATCTACTCCTCAGTGCGGACGCACACGTAGCAACGCTAGGACCAGAGTGCCAGGGATTCCTGGCCTCCTCTTCTGTGATTGGCTCTCACGCTACGCGCACCCCTAATCCTGATGTTTCTAAATTGTATAAATAAGGCCGTGGCTTGGAGAAATAGCATTAGCCACATCATATTTACAGCCAAAAAGGAACTACCTACCGGCCCCAGACTTGATAAAACTATTGAACTACAACTGCCCAACATATATAATAGGAGATCTGAACCCAAGACATCCAATATTCGGCCACGGAAACAGAAACAGGGTGGGCACTGCACTGCATACCATAATGAACACAGGGAAGCTGATCCACCTAGGACCACACTTCACCACATTCATTGGCATCAACAAAACAACAACCCAAGACAAAGTATTCACCAATAACAAGGCATTCCTGAATTACCATATAAAACAAGGACTACTAACTACCAGTGACCACACTCCAATGATAATAAAACTATCTACAAGCCCAATCCACGTACCAACAACCCCACTCTTCCAAATGCAAAAAGCAGACTGGGAAGGCTACAGGAAGCAACTAGAACGAGTTAAGATCCCAGATCTCCAAGGCAAAATACTAGAAGATATAGACAACGAAACAGATACCCTTATACTTAACATCAAAAAGGCAATAGAGAACAACATACCAACCATAACATACCGAACGCTACCACACATCAGGATATCTCATGAATTGCGAATGGTCCAAGTACAATACAATAACATAATGATGTACATACAAAACTATCCACCAACAACAGAGCTTATTAGAAACTTAAGGCAAATACAACAAAAGTTAAGAGATGAAAGCCTGGTAGCACAGCAACAGATATGGAACGAACTAATAAACAACCTGGATACCACAAGAAATGACAAGAACTTTTGGCAGAACGTAAACAAAATTCTAGGAAACGACAAACCCCAACAAATGTACATAAAAGACCAAAACGGGAAAAAACCCCTTTGAAGAAAAAGAGATAGAATCCGCATACAGGAGAGAATGGAAAAAAGTATTTCAAATATCAGAAGAAGAAAATGAGCAACTTGAGGAGGAACACGAAAATCACATCTGCAGAGAATTGGCTGAAATGATACATAGGATAACCCCATACCATGTGGTGGACAAAACCAGGCTCAACTCGATGGAACCAATTACTGTACAGAAGGAGAACTGCTACACTACATCAGACAAAGAAAAACCACCAGGATTTACAAAAATCACAAGAAATATGACCCTATACCTACCCAACAATTGCACAAAAGGCATCCTTGAAATATTAAACTCAGCTTTGGCAAGTGGATACTTCATTGATGCATTCAAAAACGCAAAACTCATATTCATACCGAAACCAGCCAAAGACCACACTCAAGTAATTAACTACAGACCGATTTCCCTACTCGAATTTATAGGAAAACCATTTGAAAAGGCAATAAACAGGAGAATCAGAAAACACAGGAGCGAAAACGGACTACTAAACCCCAGACAACATGGATTCACTGAAAAAATAGGAACACATACTGCACTAGCCATAATCACGGAAACGTTAGCCAACAAGAAAGCAGAAAGAAACCAAGTCAACATTGTATTAAGAGACGTTAAGAAAGCGTTCGATAAAGTATGGCACCTAGGATTAAAATTTAAACTGCTTCAATTAAATCTTCCAGAACCACTAGAAAAAAATCGTCTGTGACTTCCTAGACGATCGCACGGCACAAATACAAATTGGCAGCTATATAGGACCACCCATAGAACTGAAAAGTGGAGTACCCCAAGGCAGTGTCCTTTCACCAACGCTGTATAATATCTACACAGTAGACCTACCAGAACCAGCTCCCTACAGTGAATATATAAGTTTTGCAGACGATATCACACAAATCATCACATACCCCGGCAAATCAACAGCAATAATTGCGCATCATACTGCCAACGCAATAGAGAACATCAACCAGTACGAAAAAAAGTGGAAGATACAAACGAACACCAACAAGTTCAAAATAATACCAATCGCTAAAAGGAAAAAAGACCCCGTTATAGTAGACAACAAAGTAATTCCATATGCCATGGAAGGCACTGTCCTAGGGCTGAAGATAACAACAAAAGGCTACAAAACATTCATCACCGAAAAACTTGCAAAAACCAGAAACATGGTAATTAAATTAAAACTCTTCAGAAGCCTGTCAGCAAAAAACAAGTTAAAGCTATATAGAGCCTTTGTCCAATCCCGACTAGTATATCCACCAATTCCCCTACATGCAATAAAACAAACAAACAAAGATTCTGCAGACAATTCAAAACTTAGCCCTAAGGGATGTATACAACATCAGATATCCTGACATAATCACCAACCGTCAACTACACAAACGAGCGCAAATAGAACCCCTAAACGTTTACCTACACCAACACTCAAAAAGAATATGGACAAAGTTAGAAGAAATAGAGGCAGGACCAATCACAGAATGGATGGAAGAGACAGAAGAAGGAAGAAGAGAACACTCGTGGTTCCCTCGCAGTAAAAGAAGAGCCCTAGAACCCACACCAACTCCACTCTATTGAAAGATGCAACGTTACCCCAGTGACAGCCTTGGCAGCCCTACCACTTACATTAGATCATAAAAAGACGGGATGTTCTGAGCAGAAACAAGTACCTGCCCTAGACTCCTCACCATTGGCTAGGTGTCATGGGTTGCGTTAGGCTTACCCACGCAACCAACTCCAAAGTTTGTTTTACCAGAGATAAGACGCCCGGCGAGGCATAACTGGGACATGTATTTTTCAATTAGTGTATGTTAGCCAGCCTTTAGGGGGGTGGGCAGTGAAACAGTGTTGTACTGTTCATCGCTTCACACCCAAAAACCTCATTTTAAGGAGTATCCCCTGAGCCATGGGTTAGTTAAGACGTCGTCTCCATCCTCTCCCTCCTAAAAGGGGGCGGGACACCACACCACACAGAGTCCTCCACCGCCACTCCGTCCTGTGAACCGTCGTCGACACGAGACTAAGCGTTTTAACCTAGGTTGTTATCACCGTGGAAATATCACGTGTGGATGCCTGGTTGCGACAAGAGCAATCCAGGCTGGCCTATCAAACCTACAGTAAATGGTTAATTAATTCACGCTTACAGAGTTCTCCTGCACGACACCCGTCTACCGTGACCGTGATCGACACGAGACTAAGTGTGTTAACCTAGGTTTGTTATCCCCGTGGAAATATCACGTGTGGAAGCCTGGTTGCGACAAAAGCAATCCAGGCTGGTCTATTGCACCTAAATGGTTAATTCAAGTCACGCTTACCAGTTCTCCTTGCCGCGATAACCGTCTACAGTGACTGTCAGTGACGCGAGACTATGTGTGGTAACCCAAGAGTACTTTTTGTTGTTATGGCCGTGGAAAGAAGTTCTTGTGATGAAGCCTGGTTGTAACAAAAGCAATCCAGGCTGGCAGTAAATGTATCACTTGAAGAATTAAGGCTCTGTTAAGTCATACCAACAGTAGAGTAATCACATGTGTCCCCAAGTTGGAAATTCCCTGTCTTAGAAGATTAATTTTATTACAGCGTGAACGTGAGCGAATCATATATCCATGCAAATTGTAAATCATTGTATGGAAGCTTGACAAATAAATGTAAGTGAAATTATCTGCCCGTATCTGTGATCCTATCTTATTATTACTAAAGGTAATGACTGATTGGTTATGAGAAAGTATAACCAATAACTTAGATGGATGTTGAAAATTAAATGAATTCATTAAATCATTATTTATCAAGTATAAATCATGGAATGTCGAGTGGTGGAGTGAACTTTTATGTAGATACACCATAATCTCCTGTAAGTAACCAGTGTGAAGGTATCGAACTCTACGGTAAGAAATACGACATATTATTATCTTTATATAATATAATCCACTCCTACTACCACCGATCAATACTAAAACCATGACAGTATGTCACTAGGCATCTTCATTATTTTTTGTCCACTAAGTGAAAATGGGTTTATAAATGCGAGTATGCAGTCTTCTTCTTTAGCAAAATCACGAAAACGACTTTCAAATGACTCTTGCAATAACTTGATTTTTTCAGTATATTTTGTCAAATTGCTATTATCAGCAGCACATTCACTCTGTTCTTTTAAGTGCGGAAACTGGCTCAAATCCTCATTTTCTAACTGAGAGATGAACAGTTTTAACTTCATCTTGAATGCATTGATGTCCTTTACTAAGTTAGGAAACACTTTGTTCTTGCCCTGTAGTTTCAAATTTAGATCATTGAGATGTCTGGTAACATCAAATAAAAATGCCAACTCAAAAAGCCAGTTTTTATCACATAAAAGGGCTCTTTCCTCAGGTAGCTCATTTTTCTCTTCTAGAAAATTGTGAACAGTATTTTTCTGTTTCCAAAACCTACTCAGAACCTGTCCTCTAGAAAGCCAGCGCACCTCACAATGAAGGACAAGGTCGCCATATTCCAAATCAAACATTTCACAATAGTCTCTGAATTCTCGTCTGTTTAATGCTCTTGCTCTAATTTTATTCACACATTTCACAACCGTTAACATAACATGCTGCAAATTTAAAGTTTTTCCACACAGTGACTCTTGGTGTATAATGCAGTGATATTTTAGTAGAGGACGATTTAAAAAGTTTTCAAGCAAAGTTGTAGTCCCGGCGACTTTACCAGCATTGACGGCGCTCCGTCAGTACACACAGTGGTGAGTTTACTAGAATCTAATTGTAGATTTTCTAGGCATGATTTTACTTTGTCAAATGTGTCTGATCCTCTTGTTTTTCCATGAAGCGACTCAAGACTGACAAGTTCTTCAGAGACACTAAAATGATCATCAATTCCTCATTATAAAAATGCTTAACTGGGCTACATCACATATGTCAGTTGATTCGTCCAAAGCTAAAGAAAAGAAAGTACAAGAATGGGCAAGGTCTTTCAGTTGCTGAGATACATCATGAGAGAGTTCCTTGGTACGTCTCGAAACTGTCTGCTTTGATAGAGCAATTTCGTCTGCTTTCCTTTCAATACTTTTATCACCGAGACGTCTTGCAAATATTTGGAGACAAGGCTTAACAATTTCTTTTCCATCAGAGAAAGACTTCCTTTTTTCCGCCAACGCTAAAGCAATTTCATAGGACGCTTCTGTCATCGACAGACTTTCACAACTTTTTTTAACAAATACATTTTGTCTTCTTCTGAATTCTTCCTTTTTCTTAGTCACGTATTCTTTCCATAACTCAGACCCAAGCACGAGCTTCAGTTTTCCTTCTATTTCAGTCTGATGCTGTGCACGAAATAATAAAATCGCTAAAAATAATGAGTAGGCTTACTGCCTTACTTTATTATTATCACAGGGATGCAATGCGCCACTTCTAATCATCCAATGCGCCACGTTTGGCGCATGCGCCGGAGGTTGGCCATTCCTGGCCTATATATTATGCTAGACTATTTATAATAATCTAGAATTTATTTAACCTCGTCATACTGTCATATATAAATATATATACAGCTGTGTTAAAAACGTTTATGCATTAAGGAACATCGACGTATCGGCTACAGTATACCAGTTAAAATGATATTTTAGGAATAATCTGATGCTGAATTATGTCTAACAATCTCAAAAATTATTAAATTGGTCTTTGCAATCGTTTCAGAATCATTAATAGAACAATCAGCTGTTACTGCACAAATCCTTGATATAATTTCAACAAATATTGTTTTATCTAAAACCCTCAGCCATGACACATTCTTATCTTATCCTCTTCGAGGTTTACAGTAAGGGAAGTGGAAGGCAGTAGAGAGAAGTGCTGTCTATATTGTCTACAATGGCCAGAGTCTAGACAAGTATGAATAACTGTCCAAGGACTGCACTCTAGCGAAGTGACAAGTTTGCCAACTCAAATAATGTGAAAATGAATTTGCCAGTCTTATAACTTTGAACATTAGAGTTCCCAAACACATCAGTTATAGGGTTTATTATGGCCAATGTATGCTGTATATCACGTATGAGGAGTGTAGCTGTCTGTTCACAATTTAAATATTGCCGCTGGTGCCCCAAATACCCTTCTGATTAGAAAGCTGATCTTAGTCATGTTTTTACTTTTACTTTACATTATCCTCTTCACCACTGATCGGCTCGTTAGCTGCTTGGGCGGTCGGTCACGTCTCTGATACGCACTGATTTTTTTTTTTTTTTTTTACGGGAATTAGCCCACCCGGGCACAGGTCAAACGACCCACAACGGAGCCTGCGGGCGAAAAAGAAAGAACGGAAAGAAATTGTAAATATAGAAAAAAAGGTTATACACCACGAAGATGCCGGAAAACCAGCTTTTTAAAGTGAGACAGATTGTAAGAGCATGGAAACACAGAAGAAGGAAGAGCATTCCACAGCTTGGCTGTGTGAGGAAAGAAGGAGGTACTATAACGGGTTATTCTCGTGTGACCGACATCCAAGGAGAAATGGCGGGCACCGTGGGCAAGACGTGTGTTACGAACCCACGGCCTTGCCGGCGGTACACAGGATGCCAAATCCACTGAACATTGTCCGTTAAAGTACCTGTAAAAGAGAGAGAGTGAAGCAACATTGCGGCAAAGAGAAAGGGAAGAGAGATTGTCGACTAAAGGAGGAGAGTTAATACGACGAAATGCCTTTGATTCCACCCTATCTAATAGTTGGACAGAAGAAGAGCCACCCCAGATATGAGAGCAGTACTCCAAGTTAGGACGAATGAATCCCATATATACTTGGAGCAACTGCTCAGGAGAGAAGTAGCTGCGGCATCTGTACAGCATTCCCAACTTTCGGGAGGCAGCTTTAGTTATACTAAGGATGTGTGATTTCCAGGACATATTGGAGGAAATGGTGTGGCGTAACATATTTATTTCAGAATTTGGGAGGATGATAGCGTCCTGAAATGTAATTGGTGGGAGATCGTCTAATTTACAAAGTGTAATTGGTAAATATTGAGTTTTATTACTATTGAACTTAACCAAGTTTGTATCTCCCCATTCAGAGATGCTGCACAGATCCGCGTTGATAAAAGTAATGATATCAGTTCTAGAAACAGATCTAGTTTGAGAGTTAGGAGGAAGGGGAAAATGTGAGGAAGAGTGAAGAGTAGAATCATCAGCGTAAGAATGGATAGAATTAGTTGTAGTGTGAGGGCGCGTGTGTTTTCCAACACCTCTTCACCACCCTCATCTTACATACTTCTCTTGTCTTAGTTCTTACTCTTACTCAGTTCTGTCACATATTCTTTTGGTAGCATGGACATTCTTTTGGTAGCATGGTCATTCTTTTGGTAGCATGGTCATTCTTTGGTAGCATGGACATTCTTTTGGTAGCATGGACATTCTTTGGGTAGCATGGACATTCTTTTGGTAGCATGGTCATTCTTTTGGTAGCATGGACATTCTTTTGGTAGCATGGACATTCTTTTGGTAGCATGGACATTCTTTTGGTAGCATGGTCATTCTTTTGGTAGCATGGTCGAGGGTCTAGGCACATGGGTATGGTAATTCTGGTATCAAGTCACTTGGACGGAAATAAAGGTAAAATACTGTGGGATAAATGAATACACCTAAAGTACTCTAAAAACAAATTTATTAATATGAAATCAAAGGGAAAAAGATATATTATTAGTCATATAACTACCAGGCTCAACTCCTGGGCTTATTGCAGACTCAGTACTTTCTTCTTTGCTTATTTTCTTATTTACTTATTTTCTTATTTCTTTACTCAACAGTAATTACTTAGATCTTACACTCTTACTGCACACAACCTTACTGGTGTTACATTACATGGCATAGCAGGACCAGTTCCTTGGCCCTACTCACCATACATAGTACATGGCACTTATTGTAGATTACTTTACTCAACATCCAAGTGGTACTTCTCAGTACAGTTACAAGACCTTACTCAACATACACGTTAATAATGAAATCGGCAGATACCTGAGTCCACTACCCAACATGGGATAATTATTTCCAACTAATTATCCCTAACATACATGTTACATCACTCTCTGTGGACATATACTTCCAGGGTGCATCCCAGGGTAGAACACTGAGATTTACGACCGTTGTTATTGTGTGTGGTAGCCAGACACATGGCGAGTCTGGGGTCTGGCCCAACGAGGCAGTGGAGTACTTTAATCAGGCCTCATCGGTGCCATCGTTTCATATATGGTCCCTGTTGGGTATCTACTACATCCGGGGCAGTTGTTGATGAAAGAATCACAATGGGATCTGGAACAAACGTTGGGGCGGCGTCTGGGGACGGAAGCATGACAACACAAACAACTCTCTTGTCTAGATGACAGACATATTTACGTTATATTACTTCCTACACTGGGTGAATGACAATTCAACTGTTAAAGCATGAACACTGATGAACACTGATATTCACTACAATTGACTAAATTACCTGAATGGCTACACATAAACATACCTGGAACAAACGTTGGGGATGCGTCAGGGGACGGTCGTCCTGCGCGATGCACGGGTATATATATCCCTGAGTTGCCAGTGATCGCTACTCACGCAATGACAATAATCACAAACAAACTAACTGTTACTCATTCAAAGATGACCCTCAGTTGACAATGGTATGGCGAATTACTTGAGTTGATATACACAGACTAATTCAAGATTGAGCTTCCCAGGAGAAAGTGGAATAAACAACGCATTGATTATACTGCCAGACTGGGGTTACTCATTCTAAGGGGGAATACTTAACTCTAATCTTAATTTCTAAGGGTCGCTGCCACCAGACCCCCTCTGGACAGCATGTAGCTCGTTAGGTAGCGGGCAGAGTGGACTAGGCATTGGGTTAGGTTTTTTATTGACCAGATCGATAAGGGTGAAACCACAACCTGTCTTAGTCCTTTCAAATGTTCCTTCTACTCACTTCAGTTCATTTTTGGTACTACCTAACCTCAGTTCTTCTTGGTAGCATGTCGATGGTCTAGGCACATAGGTAGTGTAATTCTGATATCAGGGTCACTTGGACGGAAATAAAGGTAACTACTGTGGGAGAAATGAATACTCCTAAAATTCTCAAAGAACAAGTTTATTAATATAAAAGCAAAGGGGAAAATAGATGTTATTAACATATAACTAACAGGCTCAACTCCTGGGCCTATTGCAGACTCTGTATTTCTTATGTACTTGTTTCCTTTGTATGTATATTATGTATGCTGTATTATATATTATGCTATGTATATTATGTATATGCTCCCTTTATATATATTATTTATTCAGCCTAGCTAGCAGCGTGTGGCAATGTTATTACCATGTCCCACATGCTTAATTAATGTGCCTGGCGACGTATGGAAGCTGTTAATGTATCACTTGCCATACGTCGTCTATAGAGCAGTTGACAAGCAGACAGGTTGAACAGTGCTACTCCCCTTGTGTACATATCTCTTATCCAGTAAATCGAACCTACAAACTATATAGGTGTTTGTGTTCGCTCCTGTATATAGAACTTATTACCCAGAACACGAACATGGCGCAGTGAACCGGTTTTACTGGATAATTACGAGTGACAGTGCAAAGTTTGTGGAAAGCCGGCTTATGGACCCCCTCGCCCTGCGTCAACCGCCGCCCGCCACCCCTCCTCGAAGAATTTAGCAACTTTGAGCAGCGTCAGTGACAGTGATTTTCTGTGCAGTGTTTAGTGCATTGTGTGTTTCGTGCCATACATGTGTGACCTTGTTATAAAGGATTCCCAAGGTACACGGCATGTTCTGGGCATTTGTAAGGAGTAACGTTTTTCACATCCTCCTCTCATCATTCCTTGAGGGTAACTGATGCTCCTAGTCGTCTCCACCCCTCCTCACAGCTCGAGGCCCCTCATGGCGAGACGCTCTAGCCCGCCCGGCACACACACACTCACTGACATCGGCGATTGCCTTATATATATTTTATATATATAATCTACTTATCTGTGTATTTAATTAAATTTTTTGTCTGAAATCTTGTTGATACGACGGGCTGACCGGTCAACACTGATTTAGACACAGTACACAGATGAAGTAGTTATGTCTCGTGCCTTACGTAGCCGTGGAGCCGACGCCCGGATGAGTCAGTGGGATGATAGCTCCGCAGAGATGGATGACCAGGCTGACCATGACGCTCCAGCTCCAACAACATCGCGCAGCCCTTCACCTCGATATTCAGCGTTGTCTCCAGAGATAATTGCTTTAATGAAGTTTATGAGAGATGAAAGGCGCGAGGATGAAGCTAACAGACGTGTGGCGGATGAACACAGAAGGCAAGCAGAGGCAGAGCAAGACCACCAACGGAAATTGGAAGACAGTGCACGGTTTGAAGCCTTGATATCTCACCTCACTGTTAACCAAGCCCCTGGCTCTAACACTGCCTCGGTACTGAATGGTTTAGATACCTCATCAATGCTCTCTTCACGCCCACCAGCCCCACCTAAAGCAGCTACTCAAACACCGCCCATCTTGAAGCCTGATGTGAATTTCCAGACTTTTCGTGAATGGCGGCGACGGTGGACTGATTATTCTACAATGGTGGATCTCCAGAGTTTGTCACTGCCTAAACAACTCATTCAGCTGCGTATGTGCCTGTCCTTGGAAATTCAGGGTGTCTTAGAACATACGTTGCAGGTACCTCCGACCTCTTCGTTGTCTGTAGAGGAGGTACTGGACATTCTACAACGGCACATCAAAGGACAGCAGAATGAAGCTCTGCGCAGGAGGGAATTGTTTAGCTGCAGACAGACGGAGGGTGAGACTTTTGATGCCTTTTATGTACGACTCAAGCGAGCCTCGGAAGAGGTAGATATATGTCCAGGTAACCACCAGCAGTGCGAGGAGACCCAGTTGAAGCAGGTGATCCTGATGGGTGTTAAGGACGAGGAACTTGTCCAACGCCTCACCTCCCAAGACTCTTCCTCTTCTCTTAAGGATGTTTTGACGATATGTCGCTCCTATGAGGCTGCCAGGTGTGCCACCTCTGCCATCCGAGCTCCCCCTACAGTTGTACGCGCTGTGTCCAGGTACAAGAAGGACAAGAAGTCTGCTCCTACGCCTTCGCCCACCACAGCCACGCCCGGTTCATTTTGTAACAACTGTGGTAAGCAGCACGGAACACAGGTGTGTCCAGCTGCTGAGTCTACCTGCAACAGTTGTGACCGTAAGGGCCACTGGTCGCTCACAGTACGGTGCCCAGCTAAACGCGTCCAGTGCAATGTGTGCGGTCGTCTGGGCCACTATGACAAGTGTTGCCCTACCAACAAACCCAAGGGACAGCGTCGGCGGAAGCTTCAGCGCCCTTCCACCAGTGAGGGCCGCCCACAGTCTTCCAATCAGAAGCATGACGACCCTGGACAACGCTCGAGCCGTATTAGGAGTGTGCTCCTCGCGTCCCAGGACCAAAGTCCCCCAGTACATCAGTGTCATCGTGACCTACGGCAGTGTGTCATCCCGTCTTCAGATGTTGCCCGACACCGGCGCTGATGCTACAGTCATCGGTCCCCAGCATTTGCAATGCTTGGGGCTCTCTCCAAGTGATCTAGGACCGCCCCCCAAGGATCTCCGCTTTACGGCAGATGGTTCACAGATGACCCCGGCCCTAGGTTCACTCCAAGCACAAATCACCTTTGGCAACAGGTCGTGTCAAGCCTGGATTGATGTGCATAACGGTGTCCCGACTCCTTTGCTGTCCTACAGACATTGTCAAGAGTTGGCCATCATCTCCCAGGACTTCCCCAAACCTATTCTCGAGGTAAAACACGCCAACAGGGTGCACGAAGGGAGCAGCAACTACCCTGCTGCCGCCCTACCCTTACCTCTGGCCAGTGACACCTCTCCTTCGATAGTTGGCCCTGCTGCTTCAAGTCTCCACGCCTTGGCTCGCCTCCACGACAGTCACTGTGGAGCCGAGGCCACCAAACGGCGTGCAAGACAAACTGTGTCCCGGCCTGGCATCGACCCCGACATCTCCAATGCTGTCCAGGTGTGTAAGCCCCGCCACGTACTACAATCCAGCCAGCAGCAGGAACCCTTTATGAGTGACGACAACCCCACCCGCCCCTTTGAGTCTGTGTCGGCCGACTTTTTCTCTGTGTCAGGAAAGTCCTTTCTTGTTATCGTCGACCGTCTCTCTGGTTGGCCGGTTGTCATCAAGTGCGGTAATGACACGACGTCTGCCGCCACCATCAGCAAGTTTCGCCACTACTTCCGTGACGTGGGTGTTCCTGTACGCCTGCGAACCGACGGAGGGCCTCGGTTCACAAGCCGGGACTTTGCTGTGTTTCTCGACCGATGGGGAGTCCGGCATGTGTTGTCATCGCCCCATTACCCGCAGTCCAACGGCCACGCTGAGGCTGCTGTCAAATCCTTGAAGTACCTCATCCTTAAGGTGGCCCCTTCGGGGAACATTGACTGCGAGGCCTTCGACCAGGGTCTTCTTGAACTCCGCAACACACCTAACTACACCGGACGCTCCCCTGCCCAGGTCTTGTGTCCCTGCTCACCATCAATCCTTCTCCAAGGAGTGGCAGGCCAAGACAGAGGAATGTGATCGCCGAGCCGCCGAACGTGTTCACGACGTCGTCGCCCGCTACAACGACCACGCTCGTTCTCTCCCCAGGTTGAGTGTCGGCACCCAAGTCCGTGTTCAGGACCCGACCTCCCTACGTTGGGACAAAGTTGGCGTAGTCATGGGTCTCGGTAGGTCACGGGACTACCAGGTGCGGTTACCCAGTGGTCGTGTGTGGTGGAGGAACCGCTGTTTTCTCCGCCCCATAACAATGCCTTCTGCTGACCCCGCCACCAGGGTTGAGTCCCATACCCTTAAAGTGATCAAGTCCCTCGACGCTCAGAACGGATCCAAAAGAAAAGGTCCGCTCAAGACTTTGCTATGATCGTATAGGAGGGAGGGAGGTGTATGTATATTCTGTATGCTGTATTTATATTATGCTATGTATATTATGTATGTGCTCTATTTATGTACTATTTATTCAGCCTAGCTAGTAGCGTGTGGCAATATATTTAAGATGTCCCACATGCCTAATTAATGTGCCTGGCGACGTATGGAAGCTGTTAATGTCTCACTTGCCATACGTCGTCTATAGAACAGTTGACCAGTGGACAGGTTGAAGAGTGCTACTCCCATTGTGTACATATCTCTTATCCAGTAAATAGAACCTATAAACATTATACAGGTGTTTGTGTTCGCTCCTGTATATTGAACTTATTACCCAGAACACGAACAGTGTAGAGGTGGTGGTAGTGTAGAGGTGGTGGTAGTGTAGAGGTGGTGGTAGTGTAGAGGTGCAGGTAGTGTGGTGGTGGGGGTAGTGTAGAGCTGGAGGTAGTGTAGAGGTGGAGGTAGTGTAGAGGTGGAGGTAGTGTAGAGGTGGAGGTAGTGTAGAGGTGGTGGTAGTGTAGAGGTGGTGGTAGTGTTTAGGTGGAGGTAGTGTAGAGGTGGAGGTAGTGTAGAAGTGGAGGTAGTGTAGAGGTGGAGGTAGTGTAGAGGTGGTGGTA
>NW_024753320.1:0-16584 GCF_018991925.1 Homarus americanus
TAGTCGGGAAGGTACAGTAGATGTTTTGCTGGACTGATGCTGGGAATTAAGTACCTACCTCTCGTGTCTTGGGTGATCCTGTCTGGTGATCAATGTCTCTGTTGCTCTGTGTGTGTGTGTGTGTGTGTGTGTGTTGTTATAGGCCTCAAGAGATTTATTTTGTGTTAAGGGTTACTCTTTGATCACCTGACCTCGCCTTGCCAGTATGGGTAATCACGACTAACCCACACTCGCATATGTGGAAAAGGCAGTAAGACAATGATGATGATGATGATAATGATAATGATGATGGCTTGCTATTCCTGTAACTAACGTGATTTATTGTGAGTGAATCCACTTGTTGGCGTGTGATGAGAGGAGTGTGTGAGTGTTGAGTTCACGAGTGACTTTTACGTTTTTTTGGGGTGTTGTTTAAAGTGTAATGCGTATGAGTCAAGTGTATGGGTGTCTAGTATGAGTCATTGTTTTATTTGTAGTATTGGAGTACGATTATTTTAACCCCCGTGAGTACAATGATTTAAACTTCTTGAGTACGATGCCTTAAACCCTTTGAGTACGATGACTTTAACCTCTTGAGTACGATAGCTTTAACCCTTTGAATACGATGACCGCAAGACTAACATTTTTAAACCATCCTTCACTTTAAACTCCTCTGACGCACTATACCACAAGCCACCGAACAGAATTTGATCCCACTTCACCCTAAAGTCTATAGACGCCACAATATCCCACAATAAACAAAAGAAGGGCGACTGTCAACAAATAGATCCTCAGCGATAACATTAAATATACCAAAGACCTGATAAAATAAAATAAAACAGCTGAAATAAACAATATCAGCGGTAGAAGTAGTACAGTAACAGTACAAATTCCAATACCAGTAACAGCAACAGTAACAAAAGTAGCAGTAGTAGTAGTAGCTTTAGTAGTAACGATAATTGTACCTGATAACATAATGGCAGGTATTTCCGTAGATGCAAGTAAGAGTGAATATATCAGATGTGTGTGTGTGTGTGTGTGTGTGTGTGTGTGTGTGAGAGAGAGAGATAGATAAAGGGATAGCTCAGGTATCAATTGTCTACAAGAAGGTTATACTTAGTAGTGCTATTGTAATAAACATATGATTTCAATGCTGGCGAGATGGGAACACGTTTTCACACAATGATTTAAGTAATCTAGTAGTAGCTGGCATCTACTTACATTTACATTGGTCCTCTTATGAGCCAGAAAATGCTTAGGTTGTGTAAATAAACAGATTTTGATAATAATTCTTTTTTTGGGGGGGGGGGTTACATTGCTTCCTCAGGGTCTCTCTTGGTGGTTATGTTCAAGTTCAAAGGTTGATTGAACTTTAATAACATTTAAACTTGTTCTCGTGTTATTATCTTTGTTCTCGTGTTCCTTGTCCGTGGCTTTGGTCAGCTCCACCTACCGGGCACTTACGTATGCAAACCAAAGATACCTCGTTTAATATGGTGATATATTAGCTGACCCCTTCCAGGTATATAACAAGAACAGTGTATCTACCTGTAACCTTATAATTCACCTATAATCTCAAGGTCAAAATAACTGAAAATAACCAAGAATAAAATAATAATCGCGTACATGTAAAACCTTCATTATCCTCAATAGACAGATACCAAGAGCAACAAGAGCTGGCGGTAATGATGGGACGCCTCGACCCAGGCCAGTAATCCAGGACAATAAACAGCAACAGATCGGCATAAACAAGGATGTATGAGGGTACGTGGTCGGGTTCCTCATCACAACACCCAAAACAAAAACTTTTATACAACTCCTCCCCCTCAATACCCGCCAGAGCAGAACACTTGCCAGCTTATAAAATGGAAATCATGGCGGTGTTATTTTTCATTTACTGACAGTTTATACAGTCCTGATGAGTGTATGTCTTCTTCAAGTGACTCCCCTTCAAAGGTGTGGAAGTGAAACAAGACCACCATCCCTCTCCCCATCTCTTGTACCCAGCTGTAAGACTTGTCGGTGTGTTGAGATGAACGCTGTGGATAATCTGGAAGTATTTACCCAGAAGCAACAAGTGACATTACGACCACCACTCCGGGATATATTAGGACAAACACATCACCCAGATGACATAGATAACGATGTAGAATTTGATGTAGCGAGCGTGCTAGTCGGACCAGGTAGGTAGGTAGGTAGGTGACCGCGTGTGGCCTGAAGTAAGAGGCGAAGATAATCCACTGTGGAATGTTATCATGGGAGGGAGAGAGAACATACCTGTCTCTAGACCTCACAGCTGTATACACTACTGCAAATTACCTCTAATTATACACACACAACTTGAACAACTACAGCCCTCATAAATACCGAATACTCGATATAATTATAGCAAATAAGAGGAATGAGTTTCAAGGTGGAGGTTTAACTCACATGAAGTATGACTTGAGACTCTAACATCACGGCCGCCATGATAAGTTCTTTGTTAGATGACGCCTCGCCGTAACTCCTCCCCGTTACCACATACATCAACCAAACCACCAGTAAACTTTGCAAACGCACTGGTCGAGTTTTTGTGACGAATAACAAGTTAATTTAAAACAAAAGAATGCCTATCCGACGTTTTTGCGCTTTTGTAGTTTTTTTTTGTACGCCCGCAGTAGTGCACCATCTCGACCCCGCTATCGTCAACAAACACGGGTTCACCTCCTCGTCTGTCGTCGTCACACGGGGTAGTTGTGTCTGCCAGCCTTCAGTGTCTCCACGTCCCTTACTCGTGAAAATATACTCCTTTAGATTACCTGAGCGTGTCATCGTCGCTGAGAAAGGTGTAGCGGAAGGAGGAGGGGCGTGCGAGTGCGTGCAGGGGCCAGAGGGCATCATGACTACTGAGAGAAAGACGTACGCTGGATGATCATGCTATGTCTAACTCCCTTAACACCACCCAATATATCTGAGCTAAGCGGCTACTGGCACTTATTAGTTCCTGCTTAATTAGCACGACTCTTATCCCCAGAACGAGTTAATGGGTGGTTTCTCCTCCGTGATGTATCATGGAGGAGAGGGTGAGGGTGGTGACCAGAGTGTGGGGGTCCAGGTGTGAGTGAGAGGCCCCCCAGGCGGTGCAACCAATCCACTTCTGCGAGTGATTTGCCAGCCCATGGAAATGATTGGAGAGAAAGGGGATTTTAAGTAGAGGGAATTCTTCAAGCGACCTCAGCGAGAATAATGTAGTCGGGGTGAGGTGTGTTTATAACGAGGGCGGGAAAGTAACGTTTAACGAGGCTCTTAGTGTTAAGATCAAGCGTTTATGGTGGGGGGGGGGGGGAAATAAATGACGAGGAATAGTTAATCTCGTCGGGGATTGATTTCGACGTAATAATCCTCATTAAACGTCATAAATTCTTCCTCTAAAACCATCTCCCTGTTTTCTACTTCTGCTGAACGGAATCTTTTGTCGTTACTGAAAGAAAGATGATTTTTTTTCTGTTAAGTGAATAATAAAATAACTAAAATAAGGAAACTTCTTTACTGATTTGCCGTTGAAATGTAATTAATTAAGGATTACCTTTGTGTAATTCGTATTGTATACCTGAGTGTATCTACCTGTTGTTTCTCACTTATTAGTCTTTTCGGATCACCTGAAGATTAGACACCCAAGCTTATTTCACTCGATTAACGTCCAAACGCTGGCTAGTAAGGGGTAGGTTAGGTTAAGTTAGGTCAGAACAGATTAGATCCTAATCTAAATTAACATGTGACCTAACCTAATTTAACCTAAAGCAATCTAACCTAACCTAGCTTAACCTATAGACTAAATTAACCTAAGAAATCATAACCTAAGCTAACCTAACCTAAGCTATCCTAACCAACAGTAACTTAACCTAACCAAACTTAACATAACTTAGCCTAACCACAGGTCGCCACGCCCACCAGTCACCACCACAAATCACCACGTCTACCACAAGTCACCACGCCCACCACAAATAACCACGCCCCCGAGTCACCATAAATCGCCACAAATCACCACGCTCACCTACAATTCACCACACCCTCTACAAACACCACGCCCACCACCAAGTCATCATGCCCATCACCGAGTCACCACGCCCACCAAGTCACCACCAACAATTCACCACGCCCACCAAGTCACCACCAACAATTCACCACGCCCACCAAGTCACCACCAACAATTCACCACGCCCCTCCACAAATCACCACGTGTCTTATTTCTGAACTGTTAAATTGTGGGCTTGAGAATGACCCAATGATTCTAATGGTTTGGTGTCCCGTTATTACCCACCGTGTCCTCAGCTTTAATAATATATCAGTTTCTTGTCTGTGTGTGGGTGGGTGTGGGTGGGTGTGGGTGTAGGTGGGGTGGGTGTGGGTTGGTGTGTGTGTGTGTGTGTTTCAGAGTTATCCCTACACTGTCACTGCCTCACTCGTCACTGTCACACTCAACACTGTCACTGCCTCACTCAACACTGTTACTGCCTCACTCGACACTGTCACACTCAACACTGTCACTGCCTCACTCGACACTGTCACACTCAACACTGTCACTGCCTCACTCAACACTGTTACACTCAACTGTTGCTGCCTCGCTCGACACTGTCACTGCCCACCTCCTTACTGTCACTGCCACACTCAACACTGTCACACTCAACTGTTGCTGCCTCGCTCGACACTGTCACTGCCTCACTCAACACTGTCACACTCAACTGTTGCTGCCTCGCTCGACACTTTCACTGCCACACTCAACACTGTCACTGCCACACTCAACACTGTCGCTGCCACACTCAACACTGTCACTCAACACTGTCACTGCCTCCCTCGACACTGTCACACTGAAGTCAAATTACCAATCAGGTAGTACAAGTGTCTATGCCAAATCAACTTGCTTATCAACCTAACCTAACCTAACCTAGCTTAACCTAATCCAACCTAACCTAACCCCCTCCATTCCTCTCCTCCCTCACTCCTTCATCAACACCAGAAAATTGTGACCCTCCTCCTCCTCCCTCTCCATCCTACCCCCCCCCTCCCCCTTCCATCTTACCCTCCACCCCTACCCGCTGCTACCTTTTTTACCCCTCCCACCAGCCCAGCCTACCCTCCCTCCCTCCCTCCCTCCGTCCCTCCAACCCTTCACCCCTCACCTACCTTTTCTCCCTCCTCCCCTCCATCTACCCCCCCCTCTAACTTCCCTCTCTCCCTCCTCCATTCTCTCCGTGGACGGGTGTGTGTTTAGCGTCAAGAGGAACCCAAATGATATCGCGTGTTGAACATATGGTAGATGGTCCTCTCCAGCCCGTAGATGGTGAAATGTTCCTGGGAGTGTCACCATCACTACCATTATCACCATCACTATCATCATAATCACCATCACTATTATCATTATCACCATCACTACCATCATAATCACCATCACTATCATCATTATCACCATCACTACCATCATAATCACCATCACTATCATCACTACATCATCACTACCATCATCATCATCTAATCTAATCTACCCTAACGTAACCTAACCTTAACCAACCTAGCTTAACGTAACGTAACGAAACGTAACGTAACGAAACGTAACCTAACCTAACCTTACCCCCCCCCCGCAGGTGCTAAGTAATGACCTTCCAGCCTTACTATCCATTAATTAGCCCACCAGGTAGCGACATACACACCTCGTAATTACTACCTGCGTGAAGGTAAACCATAATTAAAATTCTCCAGCATGTAATCACTAATGGCCAATTATGTGTCAAACCAGTGCTGCTGACAATTAAGTGATTATTACTATCATCACTCCTACAACGTCTTCTGTCAGGCAATGTTGGTACACTCACTCTCTCAATTGCTTGTTAGGTTTGAGTTGTTAATGAATCTCTAACTAACATTTGCTAACTAACTACGGATTCTCTCAACTGCTTGTTATTCTTGAATTTCTAACTACCAATTGCGAACAAACTACTACTACTACTACTCTCTCGATTGCTTGTTACGTTTGAGTTGTTAATTAATCTCTAACTACCATTTGCTAGCCTAACCACGGACTCATCACATGAAAAAAAAACATGAATAAATCACTATAATAACAGCAATAACCTAACCTAACCTAACCTAACCTAACCTAACCTAAGCTAACCCAACCCAACCCAACCTTGACCTAATTAATTCCTATTACCTTTTGTAACGATAAAATCTGTATCGCATAAGCCTATTTAATCTCACACAAACAACGTAAATTTAATAGCGATAATCGGCCACAAAAATAAACAGATTTAACCCGATAAAAATATGTTAATAAAAGTTGATAAATGAAACAAAGCGTAAAAGAGAGAGAGAGAGAGAGAGAACTAGCGAAAGTGAGAGAGACAATTAGAGAAAGAAAAGAAAGACAGAAAAGGCCCAAAACCCATGACCTGCGTAGCGTGCAAATAAATCGTCTTTCCCGTCATCATCTCTTCTTTACATGAAATTGGTATTTGTTGTTGTCGAGATATTGTTCAGGCGAGACAGCTGGAAACGGTAATTATCAGCCTTTTTGTGACTGTCTGTGGCTCTCTGACTGCTAGGATGAAAGACCCAACCAGCTAGCACCACCCCCCCCCTTCCTCCTCCCCCCCTCACTCTCTCCCTCCCGAGCACCTCCACACATACAAGGGGGGGGGGGGAAGAGAGGAGGGAAGAAAGTAGAAGTGAGGGAAGGAAGAGGGAGAGACGAAGAGAGGAGGAAGGAAGGAAGGAGAGGGAAGTAGGAGGAGGGGGAGGGAATTCCGAGTCACTGTCCCCCCCTCGCGATACTGTAATTAAACTCGAAGGGTAAACTAAACTATAAGCTGCCGTCTTTGTAACACTGTGTGATGAGTGAACGAAAAGATCAAATAAATAAAATAAATAAAAATATACAGGTGTGTGATATATGATGATGATGATGATGATGGTGATGATGATGATGATGATGATGATGATGATGATGATGGTGATAGTGATGATGATAATGATTATGGTGGTGATGATGATGATGATGATGATGATGGTGATAGTGATGATGATAATGATTATGGTGATGATGATGATGATGATGATGATGATGATGATGATGATGATGATGATGATGGTGATGGCGTGATGATGATGATGATGATGTTGGTGATAGTGATAATGATGATAATAATTATGGTGGTGATGATGATAATGATGATGATGATGATGATGTTGTTGATGGTGATGGTGATAGTGATAGTGATGATGGTGATGGTGATGGTGATGATGATGGTGATGGTGATGGTGATGGTGATAGTGATAGTGATGATGATGATGATGTTGGTGATGATGTTGGTGATGATGATGATGATAGTGATGATGATGATGATGTTGGTGATAGTGATGATGATGATGATAATGATTATGGTGATGATGATGATGATGATGATGTTGGTGATGATGATGATGATTATGGTGATGATGATGATGATGATTGATAGTGGTGATGGATGACAGATGATGACACGATGATGTTGGTGGATGATGTTGGTGATGATGATGATGATGATGATGATGATGATGATGATGATGGTAGGATAGTGATAGTGATGATGATGATGGTGATGACGATGATGATGATGATGGTGATGAGATGATGATGATGATGATGATGGTTGATAGTGATGATGATGATGATGATGATGGTGATGATGATGATGATGATGATGGTGATAGTGATGATGATGATAATGATTATGGTGGTGATGGTGATGATGATGGTGATAATGATGTTGGTGATAGTGATGATGATGATAATGATTATGGTGGTGATGGTGATGATGATGGTGATGATAATGATGTTGGTGATAGTGATGATGATGATAATGATTATGGTGGTGATGGTGATGATGATGTTGGTGATAGTGATGATGATGTTAATGATTATGGTGGTGATGGTGATGATGATGATGATGGTGATGATAATGATGTTGGTGATAGTGATGATGATGATAATGATTATGGTGGTGATGATGATGATAGAAGAAATCGAGTGAATTACGTTGAAGTGATAAATAGAGGTTAGTTAATAATTACTGTCTGTGTAATATAGTCGAGAGGAGGAGGAGGAGGAAGAAAAGGGAGAGGAGGAGGAGGAAAAAGAAGAGGAGGAGGAGGATTCTTGGTCACTGATCTGATGTTTATTTTGGATTTTATGTGTGTGTGTCTGTCTGTATGTACTGTACGTCACACACACACACACTCCCTTCCTCTCTCTCTCTCTGTCTCTCTCTCTCTCTCCACCCCCTCCCCCTCTCATCATCATTTAATACACCCTCTTCCATCTTCCTCCCACTCACCACTCCCACTCATGTTCACTCGTGTACGTCTCTCTGTCTGTCTTCATGAGGGGGAATGTGTTCTGTCATGTTCACTCCAGAAGATGATGGAGGAGGGAAGCCTTCATGTTCCCGGCCCCGACACACCCCCCTCCCCCAAGTCTTTACACAACACATATTTTTTTCCTTCGCAATCGTGTGTGTGTATATTAAACTTACATATATACATACATACATACATACACACATACATACATGCACATACATACATACATGCATACTGTACAGACATACATACATGGAAATTACGGTAGAGTCTGAGCTTAATTTTGACGCCATTTTAAAGTGTGTGTTTGTTTTTGTGTATTTATAGTTAGTTAGTTAGTTGAAGAAGAAGAAGAAGAAGAAGAAGATCTGCAAAAGAGGAGGACGAGCTCGACCTGACCCAAAATGCGACCCAGCTTACGCCACCTCAGTTGGCTGCAGCCACAACTGTGAAAACTGGTGTCCTCAGTCACATAATGCCCGCTAACTGTGTTGTGTTTGGGTGTAATTCTTGGTTCAAACGAGAGGGGAATATACACTTCCATACACGTCCTAAAGATGAAGAACTAAGATACAGTGGATTAACCTCTTCAAGAGAAAAGACAACATTAATACTGCTAATGCTCGGATATGCTCGGTGGGCATTGAACAGCTGCCAGAGGCTGACAGAATCTGCAGTCCATTGTAAAACTAGTTTGATAAATATTGAATATGAATTTTATTTATTTTTCGTAACTCCTCTCACCTCATGCTACATTATTAATATAACGAACACAAGAGGGAGGAACGAATATCCTGTAGGCAATTGTACATAGTTACAATTCTCTCTCTCTCTCTCTCTCTCTCTCTCTCTCTCTCTCTCTCTCTCTCTCTCTCTCTCTCTCTCTCTCTCTCTCTCTCTCTCTCTCTCTCTCTCTCTCTCTCTCTCTCTCTCTCTCTCTCTGTGTCCTATTGGACATAGGAACATTAATAGTAGCAGACAAGTCAGAGGAAGAGAGACCAGTTCTGATCACTGTGGATTTACAACGTGAACTGGATGATGTAAGGAGATGTTCCTCTCACTGAGAAAAAAAAAGGATGGGAGAAGGAGAGGATTTATTTGCAAGACCAAAGAGAAAATACTTTTATCAAGGCTACTGCTGCGACTAATGATGTTTTTAGTAGTTTTTTTTCTTCTCTTCCCAAGTGATTTTGTTCTCAACTGGTGTCCCTGTAATATACTGGTCTGAGGAGGATATCAGTCGAGTACTGACCTTTCGCAGCTTAAGCCCGAAAGCTTATCACTACTTGCCTGATAAAAGTCAATTTCGTTTCCCATCTATCAGTACACTGCATCGTTGGATTCTCAGCTCAATGTGGAACCAGGTGTGTTGCATGCACTTCTGCAACTGTTGTATCATAAATGTGAGTCTATGGATGACTGTAAACGTTTACGTGTTTAATCTTTTGATGAAACAAGTGTCAGTGAAGGTAACACTTGTCTTGTGAGGTCATAATTCCTGTCACATCACTCACACCTGGAGGCAAAGGCAGCACCTGTGATCACCTGCTCTAACTGCCCCCCCCCCACCCCACCCCCCATAATCTGGCGTCAGTGGCTGTAACACATCATATGACGTCATAACTACTGTCACATTATGTCTACATTATTAACATAATGGACACAACAGGGAGGAAAAGAACTCCTGTAGGCAACTGTATATATAGTCATCATTACCCTATCTTAAGCTGCAGTTATTTAAATACAAGACTATAACTGATATACATTGTTTTTCTTTTAACCTTTCCTTCTGTGTATCACCCACCACACTGACTGGTGTCCTTAGCTAAAGTTATATGCAAGATTAAACTCTCTATTAGTATTATTTTCTATGTGAGATACTGAGATAACAAAGTATAGTATATAGAACCATAAAATGTTCTGTTTATAAGGGGTGAGAGGTAGGCGAGGGAGTCTACCTGTTGACGTCAGCAAAGCTCCACCCACCTTGGCCTGGCCTGGCCTAGCCTAGCCTAACCTGACCTAACCTAACCTAACCTTGTGTAAAACAAGTCTAGCCTAGCCTAGCCTAGCCTAGCCTAGCCTAACCTGACCTTATCTAACCAAAACTAACCTAACCTTGACCTGATCTGATCTGATCTGATCTAATATAGTGATTAGTTTTAATCAGATTGTTATACGTCTTTTTGATCAGTCTAAGTTTCTTTCATCTTACTCTTCATTTTTTCTCTGTTGTTCATCTTTGTTATATTGTTTTCTTTATGCTTTCTTTTCTTTCCCTCCTCCTCCTCTTCTTATTCCTCTATTGTTCTTTAAGAAATCAGGATAACTATTAAGATTTGTTGACCAATTTTCTCTACATTTTCATTAAGAGATTACTTATTAAAACAACATTATCTGTATTTATATTATCTGAAGAGGAGTCCTGGCCACAACAAACGCCCCCCACACTAACATAATGAAACACTGCAGTAAATTATGTAAATATTCAAAAGGATTTGGATTTAATTGTCGGTCGTTTAATTTTAGGAACATTTCATTAGTGTTAACGGGAGGCAGGTAATGGCTATTATTAAAAAGCTTCCCTTATAATGACTACTGTCCCTCCAGCCAGACTTATACTAGCGTCTAAAGCCAAGGTGTGGTAGAGCCAAGGTTACCCACTGAAAAGTTTATTTGGATAAGTTCGGTGTGATTCTATTAGGTTTGGCTCCATTAGGCGGTGTAAGGTTACCTGGAGTGGATGATTATGTGCTGGGTGGGGCGGAGAGGAGTCACACCAGGTTAGTTAGACTCCAGTTAGTGTGTATTTTATCCCTTTAACTCTCAAAGGAAAATTAAATAGATAAGTTGTTTTATAAGATAATTATTTAATTTTAATTGATCGGTTTATATTTTCATGATGTTACGTAAGTCTATAAATTCACTTAATTATTTTAATGGCAGGATAATAAAAAGATACCTGCTGTAATTACCGTGTTGGAAACTTCAATTAGACAACCAGAACAGCATCATCGGCCATTACAGAGCGTTATGCTGTGTAATGTAAGCACTTAAGTCAGTGGCCTAAGGCCTCAGGGCTGCTGTGTGAGGTGGTTCAGTCACGATACAAACATTACCAACATGTTTATCTTCACCAGGTGGGCTTAACATGACCAGGTGATGCCATACTAACTCTTGGAAAATTTTTGTTGTTTAGTGAATTTTTATGAAGCTGCAAGATCATCTTACACCTCTTGGAGAAAATTTGGTAAAATTTTTTTTTCATCCCAATTTCCCCAATTGGTAGATATTTTTTTTTGTATTTTGGTATTCTTTAACCTACCTTACCTGACCTCACCTGACCTAACCTGAAAATAATCCTAGTGATAATGGTAAAAAATGCCAAATACCTATTGGAATAAAAACGAATATTAACCGATATTTTTGTATTATGGAGAAAACAAAATCTTCAAAAAAGTACAAAAAGTTAAAAACATAAATCAATATTTATAACAACTCCTCCAGGTATCTTTTGTTAGTTTCACCTTCAGTGTCCTCATGACTGTCCTTGTCATTTTACTATTGTTTGTCTTCCTGTATCTTGGATGTTCTCTATGTCACAGTTTGTCTTTGTTCTTTATTGTACTTCGTCACTGTCCATGTTTTACTGCATTATATTTCTTTGTTGTGATAAAATAGTTCCAACACCTTCAGTTATACACAATAATCATATGAAAGTCTTTGACAACAACTTAAATTATTCCTTATTTTCGTTACTTAGATCCATTGAATTCTTGTGTCCGTGGCCGTGACATTGATAATATTAGAGTATAATGAAAGGACTCATATAGAGTTGTCTCTCAGGTTTTCATTCGACTGTATAAGTTTGTCACAGTAAGCAGTCTACTGTGTTATCATCCATACATACAAAGCTGTAGTGAGACTGCTGGAGTTATGCTGCATCATATTAATGCAGCATGCAGCATAATGCGACATCCTCTCTCTCCCTCCCTCCCCGACATGACAGCATAATGCAGCTCCCTCTCCCTCCCTCCCCGACATGACAGCATAATGCAGCTCCCTCTCCCTCCCTCCCCAGCATGACAACATAATGCAACTCCCTCTCCCTCTCTCTCCAGCATGACAGCATTATGCAGCTTCCTCTCACTCCCTCCCCAGCATGACAACATAATGCAACTCCCTCTCCCTCTCTCCCCAGCATGACAACATTATGCAGCTCCCTCTTCATCCCCTCCCCCAGCATGAGCAGCATAATGCAGCTCCCTCCCCTCCCTCCCCCAGCAGCGGCATAATGCAGCTCCTCTCCTCCTCCCCAGCATGACAGCCTCAATGCAGCTCCTCCCCCCTCCCTCCCCAGCATGACGGCATAATGCAGCTCCCTCTCCTCCCTCCCAGCATGACAGCATAATGCAGCTCCCTCTCCCTCCCTCCCCAGCATGACAGCATAATGCAGCTCCCTCTCCCTCTCTCCCCAGTATGACAGCATAATGCAGCTCCCTCTCCCTCCCTCCCTCCCCAGCATGACAGCATAATGCAGCTCCCTCTCCCTCCCTCCCTCCTCAGCATGACAGTATAATGCAGCTCCCTCTCCCTCTCTCCCCAACATGACAACATTATGCAGCTCCCTCTCCCTCCCTCCCCAGCATGACAGCATAATGCAGCTCCCTCTCCCTTCCTCCCCTGCATGACAGCATAATGCAGCTCCCTCCCTCCATCCCCAGCTTGACAGCATAATGCAACTCCCTCTCCCTCCCTACAACATGACAGCATAATGCAGCTCCTCTCCTCCTTCCCCAGCATGACAGCATAATGCAGCTCCCTCTCCTCCCTCCCCAGCATGACAACATTATACCTTCCTCCACTCCCTCCCCAGCATGAGAGCATAATGCAGTTCCCTCTCCCTCCCTCCCAGCACTTGACAGCATAATGCAGCTCCCTCTCCCTCTCTCCCCCAACATGACAGCATAATACAGCTTTCCCTCTCCCCTCCCTCCCCAACGCCCAAGCTGCATAATGCAGCTCCCTCTCCCTCTCTCTTCAGCATGACAGCATAATGCAGCTCCCTCTCCATCCCTCCCCAGCATGACAGCATAATGCAGCTCCCTCTCCCTCTCTCCCCAGCATGACAGCATAATGCAGCTCCCTCTCCCTCCCTTCCCAGCATGACAGCATAATGCAGCTCCCTCTCCCTCCCTCCCTCCGCAGCATGACAGCATAATGCAGCTCCCTCTCCCTCCCTCCCCAGCATGACAGCATAATGCAGCTCCCTCTCCCTCCCTCTCCAGCATGACAGCACCCTGAAGTTCCTTAATGAGTTGGACTCCAGACTTATTGAAACTACCAGAGACTCCAGGGCATCGAGCTACTATTTACAAGACAACCAATTGGGAGATGATGGTAAGGGAAGGCGAAAGACATCAGGTAGATTTTAGATTTTTACAGAACTTAATTTGGTTGGGACACAAAGACAGGCTGGAAGGGTGAGGTATGAGGATCTGGTAGGGTGGAATATGAGGGACTGGAATGGTAGGGTATGAGGGATTAACAGGGTAGGGTATGAGGGACTAACAGGGTAGGGTATGAGGGACTAACAGGGTAGGGTATGAGGAACTAGTAGGGTAGGGTATGAGGAACTAGTAGGGTAGGGTATGAGGAACTAGAAGGGTAGGGTATGAGGACTGGCAGGGTGGGGCATAAGAGACTAACAAGACTGGGTAGAAGGGTATGACATTCTCCTCTTCTATACTAATCACGCCACACGTTCTCCCTAGGTCATCAAAAAATATACATTTGTCATGGTGTTCAAAAATTCCTCTTTTACCAACACAAGCTCTCGTTCTTGTAGCCATTGTGATTTAGGCTGAGGGGATAGAGAGATATGGTGAAGGAAGCAGGAACAGATAAAGAGAATGACAGACATAGATATGAGGATATAATAATTGTGGAAGGGGAAGGAAAGAGGAGGTGGAGATAGTGGTAGAGGAAGCAGGGAAGGAGAGTAGGGGAGAGAGAGTGATGATATATTAAGGTTAATAGAGACAAGGGGGGATAGGATAGGTAAAGAGGATACGACAGGGCAGATTTAATCTAATTTCATGGGTAAGAGATGGCAGGAGACCTAGTGAGTGAGTGAGTGGGACAACCATTGATCGTGATCACGCCCCAGTCCACAAGATCGTACACACAAGATAGAGTCAAAGGAACAGAGGGAACATATTCGGTTTGTTGTCGAACACTTGAATCAAAGGAGCAATAAGTTATTACTGAGTCACTGCACGTTGACTACATATTATAGTGTTTGTATAGATCTTTCTTGTTACACTGGTCGAGAAGATCAGATAGCGACCGTACCTGAGCTGTGGCCCATATCTACAGAACCTCGCCCATATTAGTTGGTGAGTGATCGTGTATTTCCAGATGTAATAACTGAAATGTGTTCAGTGTCTCCAGCAGGACCCGGCTGTACTCTCTTATTGCTGGGACCTCTATCAGTCTGCCTACACGAATATCAATAAGACCCGTTTCAACTTCTCTACAAACTTTAAGAGCGTTCGGTCGAGGAGTTCAGGTACGAAAAAAGTATGTAAAGTGAGAATAAATTAACTCGAGGCCAGTCAGTGTGTCAAAACAAGGTCGGGCCCACATCAACTGGCAATATAATCACATAAGGCGGATCATGACGATAACGCATTTGTGCTTATTGTTTCATCAAAGTACTTAGGCAACATGTTAAATCTATTGTTTGTGTGAAAGTAAAAGGAGAAGCTGTACAGGTTGATCCACAGTTCCTGTTTCAACATCTAACAAAAGCATCAGGGAGAGTGTAAGGTAGGTGAGTAGTGTAACCACCCGCTGTACTCTCAAGGCTCCGGCCTAAGAAACACCTTATGGACTATGAGCTGTACACTGCTGCATCACATTAACCACTAGGAGTTGTAAACAAACACTCCTAAAGTGCCTTTATGGAGGAGACCGATGAATTTCAAAATGAACATTGTGACTCCTGTTGTATCGGCAGGGTCGTCAAAATCCTTCGTCTGTTGTGTCATATCGTCTAACACAAAATCATAAACATACTTTTTGGAGCGTATCTACATCTTACAGCATGATGACACTAAATGGCCGCCTTAAAATGTTATTCTCAAAGATTTAATTATCCAATGAAAAAATTCACCCACTAAAATTTAAGATCACGTTGAAGATAAACTCATTAAAGTTTTATACTATAATGGAAATTAAAGTTCATTCACTTGCTCGCACTCTTGGGCAGAAATTATAATTTAAGTTCTTATTTTAGAACAGTCTTGGCTGTTTTTAGGTCCTGCTATGGTTACTGTCTGAGTCATAATCAACCTCACTTGGCATCTTCTATTTCATTTTGGCGCATTTCATGTTGGTGTATTTCATGTTGGTGTATTTCATGTTGGTGTATTTCATGTTGGTGATCACCTGCCACCCACCAGAGACTTGGGAAGGTTAGAAATAGTATCATCTCTGTGTTTTATGACGTCTTCGAGGTTTATATCTTCACCTCACCTCCTGAACCACATCCTCAAGACGGACCATTTCTTACCCCTGGTCGTCTTCTTAGCTAGTCAGGCTTATTTACATTCTTCTCTCACAGCGCTGCGCCCCCTGGCGAGAAACTCTCCCTCATTTCTTGTAAACTTTTAGAGAAGTAAAGTTTATTCTCAACTGGTTGTACAGATGAAGCGTCACAACTTCTTGATATCTTTGCTTTGTGATTATAATACCAACGTGTCTGAGTCGTGTATTTGTTTATAAACTTAATGGAATAATATTTACCCAAGTTTAAGAGGCACTAAAGACATTATAAGGGCTGGATATTTTAAATTATCTGCATCACTTGAATCAGGAGTGAGAAAATGAAATTAAAACAAAAAAGAATTGTAAGTGAATGAAATATCGAAATCCTTGAAAAAACTAAATTTCTTAAAATAGTAATGGACTAAGACAGCAGTGGAAGGTAAGGAGATTGGTGGAAAAGAAAGGAGAAGACCGAAGGAGGAAGGTAAAAGGAGGGAAGATGGAGGGGTAAAATAAAGGGGAAATGAAGATGAAGGGGGAATAAATGAATGGGGAAGATGGAAGGGAGGAAGAAGGGAGGGAAGATGAAGGGGTAAGATGGAGGAGAAAGACGATGAGGAGAAGAAGATGAAAGAGAAGATGAAAGGTGGAAGATGAAAGGCAGGAAGCGACAGTGCAAAA